>NW_005872768.1:26019-46417 GCF_000147115.1 Myotis lucifugus | reverse complement strand
GTTTGCTGTGGGGTGTTGGGGGCCTTTGTGTCCACTGACTGCACCCCCCCATGGCCCTCGACGGCTCCCAGACACTCCTGGTCCAGCAACCAAGAGGGCAGCTGGGCCGCCGCCCCCACACCCACGCTGTCACCCCAGGAACATGGGCAGGCCCCAGGCAGCCTCCGGGCAGCAGCAGCCAGCTTGCGGCCCTGCCAGCGACATGAAAGCCGCGGCTTCCGCGCTGCTCCCCCCGGGAGGCGGGAGGCGGGAGGCTTCCTTCCCCGAGCCCTGCCAGCTCTGATCTCGGGCAGGGCCGCACCCCGGGGAGGCCCCGCGCGCCAGGGCCCGAGCTGACGGATGAAAGGAGGCGGCTGCTGGTAGCTGGGGGCCGAGTGTCACCGAAATGAGGCCGAGTGGGCGGGACAGCACCCAGGGCTCCTAATGGGGGGGGTTGGTCCCCTCCCAAAGCACCTTCCCAATCCAGTGCATCAACAGGCTGCCGGGAGGGGGGCAGGCGGGGTGTGGAGAGCACCCAACACCTTCGGGCTCCTGGGCTGAGGGGGGCAGGCATGGCTCCCCTGACCCTGACTCCGTTCCTGGTGAGTGGCCAGCTCTGCCTGGTCTTGTCCCATCTCCCCAGGACCCGCAGCCCCAGCTCAGACCTCGCAGGCCTGCGGGCCACTTAACAAGGGCTGGCCTCTGTTAGTAATTAAAATATCTGAGGCGGCTTTGAAGAGGAAACCATTAGGCCCGGCCGGGGAGGCCCCAGGCTGCCCTCCCCTTGAGGACAGGACATTCCTCCTGCTCTGGAGGCGGCCCAGCAGGCGCTGGGTCAACACTCCTCACCCTGCAGGAGCGGCCGCAGGGGGGCCGCAGGGGCAGCCAGCGGGGGCCCGGCTGGGAAGGCAGGCAGGGAGCAGGCAGCAGGGGCCTCCAAGGCAGCAGGCCACTTGCAGGGAGGGCCCTGACCCTTGACCTCAGGACCTGCCCCAGCTGCGCTGCCTGTGGACCCTGTCCACCCAGGCCCAGGGCAGGGAGCTCTGCAGCCAAAGGGCCGGTCCCCTGGGGCAGCAGCGGAGGAGGCAGGAAGCAAGCACAAGGCCAAACTTTAGAGGCTCTGCACCCCCCCACCCCCGTCCCGGGCCTGCAGAGCGGCCCCAGAGTCCACCCCAGCCCGGGCCAGGGGCCAGTACCTGAAAGAGGGTCAGCGTGTGGTCCTCCAGGATGGTCTTTGGAGGAGTGATGACTGGGGAGAGAATGTCTTCGTGAGGAAGGCCTCGCCCCACCCCTCACCCCTCACCCCTCACCTACCGCCCGTTCCCCAGGGACGACTGGTCCAGTCGGAGGGCTGGCAGCCTCAGCTGGGGCTATTCTAGAAGAACCCTCCGTCCACAGCCCTCTGCCCACTTCTCTGCTGCAGCAAAAACCCTGGTGAGGGCCTTGGGTGGGGGGAGTGACCCGGGCAGCCCCTGCCAGGACCCCAGCCCTCAGCGCCCCGTCCACACAGCTCCGGCTGCTGGCAGCAGAGGACTGTGTCCCTGTGGGGAGGGCAGCAGGGAGCGCGCAGGGCAGGCCTGACCAGTACTCACACAGGTGGAAGGGCAGTGCGGGGTTCCCCAGGTGGCTCCTCACAAAGTCCTGCAGGTCCCCCACTGAGAAGGAAGGGGCGGGTGAGCGGGCCCCCAGCAGATGCACCCCGATGCTGGCCCCAGTGGGATTGGACAGGTTGGCTGCACCAAAGCTGCCCCCCACCCTGGGCAGCCGCCTCCTGGGCCTTGGCACTCAGGACACCGATCCGAGCCCGGGGCTGGGAAGTCCACCTCGTTCCTTCCACAGGACCCAGACACTCAGCGGGCCCGGAGCAGGGCCACTCCCGGCTCCCACTCTGCAAACGGCCTCCCTCCACCTGCCGAGCTGCCCCAGGCCCGAGGCCCGCTGTGGGGGTGGGGAGCTCTGGGTGGCCCTCTGTCCAGAACGAACGGGTGCAGGGGCCAGGCACCGCTAGGCCAGCCCGACAATCACCCAACACGCTCTGCAAGCTCAGAGCCCACTGCCTGTAGCCCCCAAACCCCCGCCTCCCCGAGCCCAGGGCCCGGCAGCCACAGGCCCACAGCCTGGAGGGAGCCGTCCTGGACGCCGGGTGCGGCCCTACCTGTCTCGCTGGGGCGGAAGAAGCCCTGCAGGATATAGCGGTCAGGGAACAGCACCCTCAGGACTACCTGGTCGGACAAGCGTGCTGTCAGGACAGCCGGGGGCCTGCCGCAGGGAGGACCCCTCCCGGGGCCAGACAGGCGGAGGTGCCGGCCGCCCCTGCGGGTGCTGCCCCGCACCGTGCACATGGACTTCTGTTTTCATCACAAAGCCAGGCCGAGGCGGGGCGAGCTCCGGGAGCTCAGGGGAGCACGCTCAGCAGCCTGTGCACGGGGGTCACAGAGCCCCGCCCGCACCTTCGGGTATCGCTCCAGCTTCTCCTTCCTCTGAGCCTCCCTGAAGGCCTTGGTCACTAAGGGGGCCTCTTCCAGGCGCTTCCTGTGGAAGGAAGGGGGCGGGTGAAGGCCCCGGTCTCCCGCCAGAGAGGAGGCCCACCCGGGCTGGACAGACAGGCCCCCTCCAGGTGCGGCCACGCATGGAGCTGGGGACCAGCGGTGGGAAGCGGGGAGACCGAGGGGGCGGGCACACCCACCGCTCACTCTTGAGCTGGGCCAAGCGTCTCCTCACGTCGTCCACCGTGACCTCGAAGAACTCGTCGGGCAGCTCGGCGGGCCAGGCCTGGAGCAGCTCCCCCAGGTCAGGATGGCACACCACGGGCTCCCGGTCCACCGGCTGCCGGGCAGACACGTGGCTGACGCAGGTCCCAGGTGCCCGGCCACGGGGGCTGGGGCACCCAGGCCCTGCAGCTGGAGCAGCTGTGCACCCCCGTCAAACCCAGGCCCCCCACCAGCCCGTGGCCAGGCCAGGCCTCAGGGTGGGGGGTGGGACTGTCCCTCCCTTCCAGGCTCGGTCTCTGCCGGGGCCCAGGCGGTGGGTGAGGGGCGCTCTGCAGGCCAGCCGCCCCACAGCCCCTTGCTCACTTCCTGGGGAGCAGTGCCCCGGTCCAGGCCACGTCAGGGGCTCCAAGGGAGGAGCAGGGGAAGCGGCAGCCCCCAAATTAGAGGTTTGGCGAAAACCTGCAGCCGCTGGCCCCACAGCCGGGCTGACCCCCACCCCTCCCCAGGGGAGCAGCCTGGCTGCGTCTGCCCACCCCAGGGACACAGGAAGGGACAGCGTCGCTCCTAATTGGCAACAAGGTCGATGGAAATTACAAGGCAGGGCTGCTCTGCGTGTGGCGCCTCCGGGTGGGTAATTGCAGCAAGCGTGGGGGGCACCTCGGGGCGCGGAGGCCGCCAGGCGCTGCCCTGACGGAGATGTCCAGCAGGTCCAGTCCTCCTCCCACAGAAGGGCCCACAGCCATCTCGGCAGGGCCGCCCAGAAGCTGCCCTCTGCCCTGCCGCCCCCACTGCCCCCCCAGCATGGCGTCCCACCTCCTGTTTCTCACCCGGGACCAGGGTGGGCTTGGCAGGTCTTGGAACAGCCTGTCCGATCGTCCCTCCCACAGCCTTCCCGTCGCCCAGCCTGGCCACACCCCTGGGCACAGCCAGACCCCAGACCTCAGCGTTGGGGTAGCTGCTGCCTCGGTGCACCTGCCAGGAGCCTCCGGGCCACCCTCGCCGCAGCGCAGGCGCCTGCACTCCGGGGCCCCTGGGTCCCCAAGCGCTCTCCCTGGGAAGGGAGCGGGCTGCTAGGGAGCCCCTCTGCCCCGAGTGCCGTGGCGAGCGGCCAGGAAGGGCAGCGAGGCCTGGGCAGCAGAGCCCGGAGGTGGCTGGCCAAGGCTCCTGGGAGCTGCCCCTTCAAAGCCACAGCCTTCCTGCAGCCGCCGTGGGCCGTCGACGCCAGAGCTTTTTATAACAAGATGCCAGGCGCCGGCTGCCCCCCACGGCCACGGCGCCTGCATTCCAGAGGGGCCGGGCGCGTGCCACTCCCGGGGGAGGGCGAGGGCAGGACGCGGATGCCATGCGCCAAACCGCCGTGTGCACGAGCCAGGCGGCCCCAGCAGAAGCCCCTGGCACAGCGTCCCCCTGAGCACAGCAACGGGGTGACAGGCCCAGGCAGGAAGCTGAGCTGGCCCTGCAGGTGGGTCCCCAACCCAGCACCCCCGGGAGCCGGCCCAGGGAGCACATGGCGCCAGGCCTGCTCCTGCCGCCGCTCAGCCCCGTCGGGCTCCGTGTGCCTGCTGTCCCCGCGCCGGCTTCCCGCACGGTTCCCCGCTGAGGTGCACGGACGGAGGTGTCTGGATGGAGAACGAGGTTCAGGCTGAGGCTTCGTGGGAAAAGGACCCCCCGGGGCAGCCGTGGGGAGAGCTACAGCCGTCCTGGCCCTGGGAGAGGTTCCCGGTGCTGAGGGCCAGGCCTGGGGTCAGGGCAGGGCCACGATGAGCCCACAGCTGCTGCGCGGCCAGGGCCAGGGCACGGGCTCCGAACGATGGAGCCCAGAACCTTCGGGAAGTCCTGCCGCCAACCTCCACGCCTGAACCCGCAGGTCACTCCACGGCTCAGGGGGCGCCTCCTTTGAGACCTGACTCGCCTCATCGGTGGACTAGATGACCGTGGCCAGGGGCCCAGGAGGCCAGGAGGAGGGACAGGAGTGCCCTCCTCGGCCCGGCGACAGGCCAGCGCTGGACAATGGGACTGACCCCAGGCCATATGGAGGTGGGGGCTGGGTGACCATCTGCCAGCTGAGGGCGGCCCCAGCACCTTCAGAGAGTCCCTGCCCCACAGAACAGGCCTGGAGGGGACCTGGAGGGAGCGAGGAGGACGGCACTGGCCGCCGGGCCCCACACCATGCTCAGTGCGACCACACGCCCGACCGGGCCAGACGACGAGGGACCAGGGAGCCGGCGCCTGGCCGAGACGGGGCTGCTGGCCTCCGGGCCGGTGAACTCACTCCAGCAGCCGCCACACAAGTAGAACCACTGGGCACAGGGGCCTCAGGGCAAAGGCCTCCCTGCCCACGGAGGCTTCCTTTTCTGACAGTAACTTTCCAGGACGTGGTGACACCCAGAGAAAAAATGCAGCAGCTCCACGGGGTGACCGCGGCCCAGATTCCCTCCTCATGGGGCTCCCCCTCCCTCGCAGCCAGACTGCCCTCTGACAAGGGGCTGGGCCGGAGGGATGCGAAGCGCTTCCCCTTGAGGCTGGGAGCTGAGCTGAGTCACTACTCCAGGGACAAGGCCACACCCCTGAGTTACTCCCAGCCAGCCGCCCCGGAAGGCACGGGAGGACCCCCAATCCTGGGCAGGTGGGCGGGCGGACAGGGTTGAAGCCCTGGCCCTCGGCCCTGGCAGCACTGGGCCTGCTGACCCTTTTGAGCAAAAAAAGCAGAGTTTTCTAAAGAGAAGCGTACAGCCAGGCCCAGGCGGCTCAGGGCTGAGTGTCGCCCTGGGACCCAGGAGGTCAGGGTTCGATCCCGTCAGGGCACACCTCAGGTGGCGGCTCCATCCCCAGTGGGGGGGCGTGCAGAAGGCAGCTGGTCCATGATGCTCGCTCATCATGGATGTTTCCATCTCTCTCCCTCTCCCTTCCTCTCTTTGAAAACAACAAAAACTTTTTTTTTTAAAAAAGAATACAGGCAGCTAAAGGGTGGGCGGTGGGTGACACCCCGTGCGGTGAAGCTGAGCGCTCCCACGTGCTGTCCACGAGTCGCTGTGGACAGATGAGGGGAAGGAACCCCGGGAGCAGAGGCAGGGTCTCCTCACCCACAGGCAACAGCTGCCCGGGAGCCGGGACAGCACAGCCCGAGGGGCGGGCACGCACCCCAGACCAAAGGGCACAAGCCATGCCAATCAGGACGGGGCCTCACGCCAGGACCCCCCCCCCCGCCCCCTGTAGGAAGCGGGCCTGTGTGGGCAGCTCAGGGCTCCAGGGCACCACACAGCCCGTTCTCCGCCCGGCTGGCAGGCTGGCGTCTCTCCCCACGTCCAGGCTCCGTGGAGGCAGCAGGACAGGGCTGGAGGCTTCCACACCTGCGGCCCTACCTGCCAGCACGCCTGGGGCCGGGCGGGGCCGGAGCTCGGCACCCACACTCGCAGCCCCACAGGGACAGGCCGGGCGGCTGGCCCCTGGGGGAACGGCCTGGGCAAGGGCCCCGCCCGAACGAGAGGAGGACAGTAGCGAGGGGACCACTCTCTATACGACTGGGCTCCTCCCAGGGAGCGGGCGGCCAGAGGCAAGGCCGACGTGGCCCCGAGACGGGTGCGGAGGAAGTGCCCGGGTCTGGGCGGGGGAGACCACCCCCTGGAGGGTGACGGGCGCAGGGGGACCACTGTCAGCCCGTCGCCCGGGGAGCAGGACTTTGATCAGGCTCCCGTGCCAGCTGTGGGCGCCCGCTGGGATGCTGCCCCATGCGGAGCTGAGGGGCGGCCCCCGGGCTGGGGAAGGACTTCAAAGGACAGGCCAGGGGCCGCCAGGCAGCCCGCCTCCCGCCCGTCCCAATGGCCAGTTAAACTACCTTCTAATAATTAATGTTCCAACATCAAAGGCAGGAGCCGCCCGGGTCTGTAAACCATCCCAGCCTCGCGAGGACCTGCCTCTATTTCATCCTGTCTCTTTTGACTCTTTATTTAAATTCAAAAACCACACGAGGCTGAGCATTAATGGGAAACTCGGGAGCTTTCTCATCCCTGAAATGCACCTTTGAAGTTCCCCCAAAAGTTCTGTTTTGTTCCTCCCCCTCCCCCAACACTGAAAGGGACACAAAGCAGACACCATGTGGCTGGCTGGCCCCTGGGTGTGCGGCTGTCAGTGACGGGAGGCACGAGGCGGGCGGGGACGCCCCACCAACCAGCTGCTGGGGCTCCCAGATCAAAGGCAGCGCTGCTGGCGGCCAGGCGGCCCCCCTGCCCGGGGCCGGGGTCAGTGCTGGGGGTGCAGGGATCCTGGGCCCTGACAGCACCCCCTGCGGGGAGCACAAGCCCACGCCACCCTGGGTGCCCCTGGGACAGTCAGCAGGTTCCCAAGAGACACAGACAGCCAGGCCCCCCTCCATGCAGCCCCAGAGGGAGGCAGCCAGTCCTGGCCCCCCAACGCAGGGTTCCCCCGGAAGTGCAGACCCCCAGCACGGGCTCAACCCACCACATGGGCCTGCTTTCGGCCACCGATTCTGGCTGGGGATGTGCACTGGCTTCTAACTCAGCCCAAACATCAGCCACTGCCCCCCAGGATAAACATTCACGGAGCTCAGGACGGCCTTGGCCCTGCCCCTCCCTGTCCACTCAGCAGGAGACACCACGGGCGGTAGGGGAGCCGGAGGGAATCTGGCTGCCGCCTCCTCTGCAGGACCCCCCCAGGCTCCCCAGGTGTGACCTGGAGGCAGGAGTGAGGGGCTCCAGAGGAGACGGGGCGGGGCCTCCAGCCCACGGCCTCCACAGCCTGCTTCACTCAGGACACAAAGACTCGGAGCTGAAACTGGGCTGAACCGGACCCACGTGTGGTGACAAGGAAGCTCTCACCGAACAGGCACAGACCCTGGAACGCAAGGCGGTCCCTGGCCCCACGGACCGACCGCACCTCACCACGTGGCTGCACTGGGAGGACAGACAATTGTTTCCACGTAGAAAAGCAGTTGCTAAAGCTCAACACCTACTTATGATAAAAAAAAAGTTTCTCAGAAAATTAGGCATAGAAACTGTTAACTGGGTAAAAGCTCCCACAGCTCACGTAACACTTCAGGTACACGAGGGTCACCCTCCAGGTCAGGCAAGGTGCTTTCCAACAAACACCGAGAACAAGGAGAGTGAAGACCAGGATATGAAGGAGACGAAACTGACAGTATCTGCGGAGCCACGGCCGACAGGCACCACGCTCCTGGGAGTGACGGGGCAGCGCGCGGGTGCAGACCAGCGCATCGCATACGCCGGCACGCGGGCGCCCGAACCAGCCCTCCCGCAGCGGCTCTCCGCCTGGAAAGGGGTCTGGAAAGGAATCCTCCTCCTCATCTGAAGCCCCGCGTGGGCCTTGTACGAGCCGATGCAGGTGCAGGGGAGCCGCTCTGCGTGGAAGCAAAGGGCCCGGGAAGCTGGGAGCTGAGCCCTGAGCACAGATGCAGCAGCAGCATCTCAGGGCGCCGCCCACTCACAGGGCACAGCTTCCACGACACGGGACGGAGGGTGGGGTGCGCGGCGCAGCCCAGGCTGGAGAGCCAGGCTGGTCCCAGGGCAAGGTCTCCCCTTTGGTGTTCCCAGTACTGAGAGTCAGCCGGACTTTGGGTGGACAACCACGGAGGCGGGGGAGCCTGGGGCTGCCCAGGAGGTGAAGCAGCAGCCGGGCAGAGGGGCCCACACGCACAGCCTCTGGGCCGACGCTGCCTGTCCCGTGGACGCCGCTGTGTGATGCAGGAACACCGCTGGAGAAGGTTCCAGAGCGCTCCGAGAAGTCCAGCGCTGCCACCCGGGAGGACCGACCTGATAGGGGCCCGAGCCCATCTTCCCTCCCGGAGTGCCCAGGTGGCTGCAGCTGCCAGGGCGAGGCCTGGGCCAGGCGGTCTGACCGGGAGGACCTGTGCCTGCCTGCTCAGCAGGACCAGAATGTGAGCCTCCCACCGCTCAGGTCGGGGTGTGGTCAGGGGAGCTGGGGGTGGGCGTCCGAAGGGGCGGGTGGGACTCGAAGGAAGTGGGTGACGCGTGAGTCAAAGGCGCGCAGAGACTGGTCAGCACCAAGGAGGCAAAGTGCCGCTCACAGAACTGGCCGCAGCCGTGTCCATGCAGCAAACTGTACCCCAAAGCTGATCGGACGGGAGGGCCGCACCGAGGCACTGGCTGCAGACAGCACCGCGAGCTCGGCCTCTGCGTCCCGGGCCTGCCTACTGCAGGGCGGACAGCCAGCGGGGCAGCCAAGGCCCAAGCCTCCGGCACGTCAACACCGCCGACCGGCAGAGGCACCGCCCGGGACAGGAGTGTTCTGAGTCCCACACCCAGGCCGAGGGCCACAGCGGAGGCAGGGGCCACGGGGCACACGAGTTTGTCGAAACCTATCAAACCACATTAAAAGGTGCCTCGATGCAGCCAATTTAAGACAAACCAAACCAAAGGTCACTTCCGTGAGGGGAAACGCCCCCAGCTGACCGGCGGAGGGCCAGTGCGGGTGGAGGAAGGACCCAGCGCCCAGCTCACCGCTTACCGGCTCCGGCTCCGGCGGGGGCCTCGACTTCTTTGGCTTGGAGGGGCCTCCGGGGCTGGAGAAGGACTTGGGCAGCTTGGCGGACGGTGACATCAGACACCTCGCAGACCCGCCGGGGCCCCCGAGGCGCTGCCCCCCTCCCGAGAAAGGCACGAAGGGGGTGGGCTTGGGCTCCTCCGAGATCTGCTGCGCCTGGGCGTCCGCGGGCTTCGGGCCCGGGCCATCTGCGCGGCCGGCCCCCGAGGTGCCTGCTTCCTCCTGGCGGCTCACGTCGCCCCGGCTGAGCCCTGCGAAGTCCACGGGAAGAAGCGGGCTCCCGCCTGCTGCTCGCCGACAGGGAGGGGGTCGGGCTTGCTGGGCTTTTGCTCCGGGAGACCCCCGGGCTCCCTGCGTGTGGCCGGGTCGCATCGCCTCATGGCAAACCTGGGGCCGAGAGAGAGGGGGACGCTCCACACCCGGTCTCAGCACCCGGGCCTCACGCCCCCCCCCCCAGTGGCCTCGGATCGAGGGGGCACCACTTTTCCATGCTCCCGCTCCTCTCCTCTGAGACCCCATTTCTTTCCCGACACAAGACTCAGAGCCCCACCTGATGATGGCGCTGCCCCCGGTGAGGCCCAGGGACAGCAGCGTCGTGCTCTGCAAGGCGGCTCTGCCCGTCACCTGCAAGGAGACAGGACCGTGTGCCCGCCGCCCGCCGCCCTCCCTGCCAGAGCTCCCGCCGGGCCTGGCCGAGGCTTCACGCTGCCCAGGGGAGGCACTGAGGCCCTGCCCACTGCTAACCGACCTACCCAGCCGCCCGGCCAGGCCACGGACACCGCGGTGCCCAGCCGCCCACACCCCAACCTGCACCCAAGCATCTGCTCCAGGGTCAGGGTCTGTCCCCAGCCCAACACCCCGAGGCCCGGGCAGGCGGGCTCAGGCCTGGGTGAGCAGCACTGGCCACATGACCAGCCCTGAGGGCTGCACCGACCACCACGGCCCTCAGTTGGGCCCAGGTGTCCACCCCCAGGTCCCTCCCGCTCACAGCCCCGGAACCCCGTCCTCACGGGCGTGCTTCACCCACCAAGGCCTCCTGGGCCCTCGGGGACAGTGGCCACCCCAGGCCAGGAAAGGGCACTCAGCCAGGATCCAACAAAAGCCCCTGTGAGCCAGGGCACGAGCGCCAGGAGGGTCCTGTCATGGCGGGCGGGGGACGGGCGGGGCCTCTGCCAGCTGGGCCCGCACCGCCCTGCGCTCGTTTTGAAAAAGATCAAAACGGAGCAAAGCAAATATTTATTAAAATGAAACCACTTTTGTGACTCTCGGGCTTTGAGAGAAGCTGAGAAAACAAACAGGGCGTGGGGAGGTTCTGGGCGCAGCCGGCCGCGGTTAGTTCCGGGGAACACAGGGGCTTTCAGAGCGCCTCCCGCTGCTTGCAAGGCGGGGGGGGGGGGGGGGGGTTTCCAGACTGGAAAGCGGGCTGGGCCGCATGGGACGGGAGCGGCGAGCCGGCCAGGCCAGGCGGGGGGAGCCGCAGTCCTACCTCATCCCTCATGTACACGCAGACCGGGCTGGCCTCCCACGGCTGCTCCAGACACGCCCTGCAGGAGAGGGAAGGACATCAGAGGCCGGCCCTGGCGCGGGAGGGCACCCCAGAGCCACACAGAGGCTCCCCCAGGTTCTCCAGGAAGACGGCAGCAGGCACCCGCCCACACCAGACTGGCCACCAACATCCTCTCCCTCATGAGCCAGAACCCGAGATGGGACAGAGCAGCCCCAGAAGCAGAGCTGGGCGGGCTCAGAGGACGGCGGGCGTGCAGGCGCACACTCATGCGCACGCTCACGTGCACACACACACACACAGTCACACGCACCACCCAGGCCCGCAGGGCCACCAGGTCATGCACAGGCTGGAGCTGGCCACGTCCGGCTGGGGAGCTTGTGACCGCGAAGGGACGGAGGGACGTCCACTCCTGCATTTCCTGACACATAACTGCCCACTAGCCCCTCTCCTCCAGGGCGAGCCCCGAGGCTGGGCCACAGAGCAGCCGCCAGTGGTGACCTCAGGCTGTGCGGGGCCACTGTCGCAGGCCTCGGGGCCCACACGCCGTGGATGTGGGTGGGACGGAGAACATGGGCTGACCTGGGGCCAGAGCAGCAGGCCTCTAGCTGCCCGCACACGTGGACGAGACGGCACAGGCCTCTGCGGGGCTCTGGCCTGGGTTCTGCCCATTTCCCATTTGCTTTTAGCTTTTGCTCGTGTGTGGTGCCCAGGCCGAGACCCACACCCCACAGCCGGCTGTGGGGTCTCTGGGGGGATGCAGCCCTGCCCCTGCCCTGGCACCACCAGCCTCCTCGCCCCCCAAGGTCCCTGCAGGAAGTGGGAGACCCGAGCTGAGAGCCTGGACCAGAGCAACACTGGGTCAGGGCACACCCCAAGGGCCTGGGCCCCGGCCCACCCCGACCCGGTGACCCAAGCCTCGGGAAGGCACAGGCCCAAGGGCCAGAGCAAGCCTTCCCCAGGGACCCCGCGCCAGCAGGACCACAGATCACAGCGGCTGAGCTGCCTCCTGCCTGCGGAGCCTCTGACATCAAACGCCAGCCCGGCTTTGATGTGCTTCCTCAGAGGGATCGGGTTCCGAGTGGATCTGAGGGAGACGCCTGTAAACACGCGAGGGAGGGCGGCTGCAATCACTTCCAGACCTTCCCCGCCAATTAGCAGCGCTCTCCAGCCCGGGACAGGGGACCCAGGGGACATTCCAGCTCATGGGGGAGCCGCCCCTCACACACCCTGCCTAAGTCCCAAACTTTTCCAAGGGCTGAGCCGTCTCTGAGGGCCTCCCTGGGCCCCAGACCCAGCAGAACCCCGGGCGTCCTGTGGAGCGCCCGTGGGTGCCCACCTGCTGCCCCTCCCCAGACATCACCCGTGTGGGTGGGACGTGCCCGGCCAGGGTCGCCCCGTCCACGGCCGGCAAACGCGCTCCCCGTCGGGCGGGGGCAGAGGCGGTGCTGACGGCCTTACCGATGCTGTGCGCTGCCTCAGAGCACGTGTCCCCACAGGTGTGGGCCCCCCACTCGGGCCAACGCGACGGGGACACCAGGTATCTGGAGCCCCTTCTGTCCACGTCACCGGCGTGGACCTGACCAAGCTGCGGCTGGAACCACAAGAACCAACCCAAACCCACAGAGCGGGCACTTCAGGCTCAGGGGGCTCCTGCGCCATCGGGAGGCCCCTCGCCTGAGGTCCCGTCCAGAGGCCAGCGACTCCCGCCTCCCGCCTCCCGCCCACCACGAGACCACGAGACAAGGCTGCGGGAGAGGAACCAGCCCTCCCCAGGCGGCAGAGCAAGGACAGTGAGGCGGAAAGCAGGGGCATGGAGGGGCTGCCGGGAGCTGGGGGGATGCCCTGGCACCCGTCTCTGCCGCCCGCAGGGCCCTGGGATGGCACACAACCCATCTCAGGGCCACCGCAGGGGAAGCAGGCACACGCCGGCCTTCCCGGGGACACTGGGTTCGGGGTGTGCTCTTGGGGTGATGGAGCCGCGGGTGCGGCTGTGAAGTCAGGCTGGGAGCAGAGGGCCCAGGCCTCGGGGCAGATGCAACCTGGGGTGGCGGGCAAGGAGCCCTCGCCTGGAGGCCCTCCGGCAGCTGACACCCAAGAGGTAGGGAGGACTGGCCAGTCCAGGTCCAGGCAGTGCCGTCCGAGGCAGCGACCAGCCCAGGTGGGCCCCGAGCTCGCCCAGTGGCCGGCCCAAGCGGGGTCTGCTCCAGGTGAGACCTCCTACCCCAAAGAACCCAGAACACCTCGTTCTTCCTGCGGAGCACACGGTCGCAGGGAAACGTTCTGGATACACTGAGTCAAGTTCATCAAATTCCTAAAGTTAACTACCCGCGTTTTTACTCTCCTTTGATGTGGCGACCAGAAGATTCCTCACCGCCTCTGCGCACGCACATGTGGCCACGTGTGTGTCACGTGGCTAGTGAGTAGCCCCAGACTCGGGGGTCAGAGGTCAGAGCTGGACCACCAACTCCCTGATCCCTATGCAGAGGACGTGGCCCGGTGCCCACTCACCCCATGGCTCTGCCGAGACCCGCCCGCCACCTGTCCTGGGGCGCCTGCCTCTTCCCCGAGCTCCCTGCACGGCCCATCCTGTGGGACCCAGAGTCTGAGCCCCTGCCCCCCGCCAGCGGGGTCCTTGCAGCCGAAGGCAGCTACCGGTCCTGCCCAGCCCCCGCATGGCCCCAGCCAATCAGGCCCCTGGCCTTGCTTTGGGGCTGATGCTGCCGCCCGTCCCCATGGGCACCCACTTCACCCTGCTTCTCCGTTAGTGACCTCTGCCAAGGAGCAGCTTCCCAGGAAAGCTGGGCTGGCAGCTCTTGGAGCTGAAACGTGGGGTGCCCCTCACGGCCGCCCAGCTGCTCTGCCTCTGGAACCCCCTCTCGGGAGGACCTGCACAGACAGGATTGGTGGCTGGTGCACGAGCAGCCCACACACTGGACCTGCACCGCGTGGAGACGACTCGGAGGGGTTTCTAGGAGGGACGTGACCTGCTCGTAAGCAACAGAGAGGGCGCAGTGACGGGCCCGGCACTTGTGTGAAGGACGGACATTCTCCCGCGGGCTGGGGGCCTCCTGCCGTCACCCCCTTTCCTGCAGGAGCGGTCGTCACTGTCTCCGGGTGAATTACAGCTTCAGCACAGACGCCGACCCCTCCTGCAGGGCCTGTGTGACCCTGAACCGTCCCCAGGGGCCCGCAGGGGCCTCACCTGGTCCCTCCCACCTGCACCTGAAGGACTGCTCTCCCCCCTCGCAGCAGGCCCCCCGCTTCTCTCCAGTTGGCGTCCCCGGTGCCCGAGCTCTCCCCCATCAGCAGGTCCCCACACGTGGAGCCTGTGCTCCTGCCTCTGCTTCCTCCTCGTCTGTGGGGTCCCTTCCCTTCTGCTGGCCGAGCTTCACCGGGGACAGAGTTCCATCACACGAGAGACCAAACTTAAAGGGGCGGAATTCACGCTGTTCATTCGGCAGAAACTGACACACACCCATCATCACCGACAGAACTTTCTCTTTACACGACCCCCGCACGGCCGGGTGGCTCAGGGGTTGAGCATCTACCTATGAACCAGGAGGTCACGGTTCGATTCCCGGTCAGGGCACAGGCCTGGGTTGCGGGCTTGATCCCGGATCATGCAGGAGGCAGCCGATCAGTGATTCTCTCTCATCACTGATGTTTCTATCTCCCCTTCCCTCTTCCTTCCTCTCTGAACGCAATTAAAAAATAAATAAATAAACCAACACGACCCATTTTCCTGGTGAGCATTTGTCAGCACCCGCTTCTCCCCTCCTGCGTGGGGCCGCTCAGCCCCCCAAAGGGCGCAAAGAGGGCACCAGGCAGCCACGCCCGGAAAGACGCGCTGCTGGTGACCAGCACCGGCCAGGAAGGCTGGTGCACAGCAGCCCTCGTCGCCGACCCGTCCCCACAGGATGCAGCGCCCACGCAGTGCAGGCCCCGCCGGGCCCTCCCTGACACTCACCTGGTCGGAGCAAAATGGCTGAGGAGCTCCCAGAGGGTCTGCCCGGAACAGAAAGTGCCCTGCAACCTGGAGCCGTCGTCCAGCTGCAGCGCGATGCGGACCTGAGCAGGAGAGGAGGCTGAGGCGGGGAGCTCGGCCGCACCCGGTGAGACTCCGCCTGGGTGAGGGCTCCCGGGGTCTTAGGGTGCGGGGGGTGGGGCACTGCACGGCCAGCACCGTCTCCTCTGCACACTGCACGTCGCTGGGCCGCGAGCTGCCGGGCTTGGGCACTGTGTTGCGCAGCCATAGCGCCAACAAGTCGTGTTCTGTGCATTGTTCGTCACTGGGCACGTTGCTTTTGTCCGTCCATTTGTGAGAACCATGTCCCTGGAGTGGGACGTAAGTCTCTGACCCAAAGGGGGGAAACGCCGTTCTGGCCCCTCTGCCGAGGACGCGCAGGAGCGCCGGCCCGGGCGGCCCGGGCTGCTTGCGACTCAGAGCCCGCCCACCGCGCGGCCTGCTGTCTGGGACCGGGGCCTCTGGTTCAGGTACCACTTCCTCCCAACACGGGGAGCTGCCGTGGGAAAAGTGCCTCCCCATCCCACCCACCGAGGGAGGTCAGAGCTCCTTCCACACAGAAGTCTGAGAACTGCTGTGGTCGCGATGGTCGTGGGGTGTCAGGGTCAGGCCCGTGTCTGACTCCTGGCGGCTCTGGAGAGCTGACCCATGCCCCGGCCTGCGCTTCCTGTCCTCAAGGGCCAGCACGGCCCCTCCTGGTGCTGGCAGAGCAGCGCGGCCCAGGAAGGGGGACCCAGAGGGGGCTCCCTGGGGCTGGCTCCCCTGGCTCTGAGCCTCACAGCTGCTCGGTGGGAGGCTGGGCCCAAGACCAGGACAGAAGACGGCGGGTCGCTCCCCCTCGAGGAGCCTCGCTGAGCTCAGCACTCGCCACGGCAGGACCAGGCCGCCAGGCAGGGGCCAGGCTTGCAGGTGAGATGAACGCAGCACCGTGAACCCCAACAGCAACCGCAGCACCCAGAACCAAGTCTCATTCCAACCACCAGAGTAGAAAGGGGCTCTGCCGGACCGAGCTGGCGGCTGGGGTGGGGGCTCGCCCGGCGGCTTGTGCGCCCGAAGGTCACAGCCTACGAGGAGGGCAGGCGCGGTGCCTACCGTGTTCTTGGGCCCCTCGCGGCTGCGGGACGCGGGCACCATCTCCAGCTTGGCGTTATTGGGCAGGTTGGCAAACCTCCACTGCAGAGAGAGGTCAAGCACACTCCTCTGAAACCTGCAACACAGACACGGCCCAGCTGCCCGCGCGCCTCACTCTGCGGCCTCTGCAGTATCCGCCAGGCCCGCACCTGGAGCACGGGATGTGGCCTGGGGCAGAGGCGTGTCCCTGCTACAGTGGGTCTTTCCAGGGACAGAGCAAGCGAGCAGACACAGCTCTGAGCGTGGGAGGCAGAGCTGCACCCCAGGTGGTCCGGCCACTGCATTCCCTCTCCCAGGGGCCAGCTCCCATCACTCCTGCTTCCTGACATCCGGAGGCAACGGGTCTAGAGGACCACAGACAAGCGCAGGGAACCAGGCCGCTGGTGCTGGGGTCTGGGGTCTGGTCTGCGACCGCTCCTCCCAGCTCGCAGCCAGGCCTGAGCCTGAGCGCCCCACGTGTGCGTGTGCACAGGGACCTGGCAGCTCTCATCAGGGAGAGGCCCGTGGGGCCCCGACAGCAGGTGGCCCAGCTCCTCCGATCCCCACCCACCGAGCTCCCGGGTCCCCGCCAGAGGCAGAGAATGGAGGAGTCAGGACAGGAAACCCCGAGGGCAGGAGGACCCCGGGCCCTGCCTGCGGGTCCTGCTTAGCAGCCTGCGTGCCCGCCCGCCCGCTCAGCCTGTTTCACAAGGAACAGTGAGAAGAGCCAGCAGGTAGCCCGGCCACCCAGGGGCAGAGCTGGGACCACAGGCGGCTCCTGATGTCCAGCTTGGACCACATCGGCTGTGAACCAACAGGAGCTGGACACCTGCTCCTGTGATGAGGAGACAGACAGGACACAGCCCCACCCGTGGGCAGGGACGGCGGGCGAGGGGACCAGGGCCTCCTGACCTGGTCCCTCTCCTCCTAAGCCCCGAGAACCACCCCGTGCCCTCCAGAGGAAAGCTCTGCCCAGGGCTCTGAGCCCTCCTCACCATGTGGCCCGGACTCTGAAGAGAGACAGCAAGTCACAAGGAGAGAGAACAAGGGGACATGCACAGCTCAAGTCAGATCTGAGCTCGACTTCCAATGGGAGTTTAGGGGGGACCATGGCACTGGGGAGAGGCCCGTGGAGATGGAGACGACGTGGTTTTATGAGCGTGAGCAGTTCATAGGGCGCAGGCGACTTGGAGAAAGAGGCCGATTTGATAGCCAGGCCGGGCTCACACAGCTCCAGGGCCTAGTGCAGACCGGACGGCTGGTCTGTGGGGAAACAAGGGCAGCAGAGGGGAAGGTGCAGGCAGGCAACACACCGAGGCCGCCTCCCCTGGCGTGGCTGCGCTGTCTCAACCAATGACAGCTGACCCTTGAACAAAGGCGTGAGGGGTGCCGGCCGGTGCCCATGGGGTCGAAAATCCCAGGTATAAACGGTGACCCTCCAACACTGAACTATGTCCCTCTACACCCAACGGGGATTGGGTCCAGGACCCCCTCTGACACCAAAACTCGAAGATGCTCCAGACCCTTCTATGAAGCGGCTCAATCCACGCAGTCAGCTGTCCACGGCGCCAGGGGAGCGGCTGCCCCTGGCCGGCGGCTAGTTGGCGAGAGGGCCTGAGGCACGGAGGCTGGGGCTCCGCCCCAGGCCAGGCACAGCCAAGAACCAACCAACGCTGCACAAGCAAGTAGAGCAACTCCATGCTCCCCCTTCCTCTCGCTAGGAAATTATTAAATAAAAAGAGAAAAGCAATGGGCAGAGGCCTGGGGCGGGCAGGCCACCAGAGTCAAAGGGGACATGTTAGTACTTCCAACAACGACGATGTTTTTCTAAGAAATTAGAAAAAGGAAAACATCCACGTGGAAGTAGACCCCACATGCAGTTCAAACCCCCGGTTCTCAAGGGGCAGCTGCGCCGTCAGCAGGCGAGAGATGGGTAAGAGACCCGACCTTCCGGCGGCTCCACCCGGGCCCCAGCAGAGGGTTCAGGCAGGCGAAGGGAGGAGCGGGCACGCGGCCCTGTGCCAGGAAGCCAGGGGGTGACCCAGCGCGGAGCAGGGGCCCTGGATTCTTGTGGGTCGGGCAGGAGGCCGGGAGCTGGGGTGGCATGAGGGCGTCTCCACTCAGAATCTCCTCTGTAAAGAGCCCCACGCACGACACAGCACCGGCGAGGCCCACGAGAACAGGCTCCCACGCCCCGGGCTCCTCTGTCCCCAGAGCGAGGACGAGACCCGGTGAAGACCTGCCACCTGCGTCAGACCTGCCACCCTGGGACATGCCCCTTCTGTGGGACAGAAGCCCTCACCCATCAGGGCAGGCTCGCATCCTGTCCTTGTATTATTATTATTTTTAAAATATATTTTTATTGATTTCAGAGAAGAAGGAAGAGGGAGAAACATCAATGATGAGAGAGACTCGTCGATCAGCTGCCTCCTACACGTGCCCCCACTGGGGATCGAGCCTGTAACCTGGGTGTGTGCCCTGACCGGGAATCAAACCATAACCTCCTGAGCCATAGGTCAATGCTCAACCACGGAGCCACGCCGGCCGGCCGGGCTCTGTCCTGTCTCAGGCCCTTGAGGACTGTGAATGCCCTCTCTCTGGAAAACGCCCACAGGCAGAGACCTGCGCCAGCTCCCAGGTGAGGCCGCGGGCTTCTCCCCAGGGTGCAGCTTTCTCCCCATTTCTCCGGGACCACGTCCTCGTGCCCTCAGAGCCCCACCAGGAACTTACACAACAGAACGCACGGAAAACCTGTGGCCAGCCCCTATGAGGACAGGCCCCATGCCCTAAGGCCCCAGAGCGCGTGACTGTGACCATATTTGGAAACATGAACTTTGCAGACGTAACTGAGTTAGCATCCTGAGATCACGCCCTCATCCTGAACCAGGGCGGGTGCTCACACCCAGGGGAGAGGAGTGATGTGGCCACGGGTTGAATGGTGGCCCCTACGAGGACAGGCCCCAGAGCGCGTCACTGTGACCGTATTTGGAAACATGAACTTTGCAGACGTAACTGAGTTAGCATCCTGAGATCACGCCCTCATCCTGAACCAGGGCGGGTGCTCACACCCAGGGGGGAGGAGTGTGAGGAGGAGGCAGACAGGAATGATGTGGCCACAAGCCAGGGCAGGCCTGGGGCAGCAGGCAGGGTCCTCCCCTACGCCACAGCCCCACACCACCTGGACGGGTGGCCTCCGGGGCTGTGGGATGACCTGCCGGAGACGTAAGCCCGCAGCAGGGCCCTGGGGAGCGCCGCGTGGACGCGCAGGAGCCGCCCCAGCAAACTCACTTCAGGTCGTACTCGCTGGGGTTGACGCGCAGGAGCCGCCCCGGCAAACTCACTTCAGGTCGTACTCGCTGGGGTTGAAGTCCTGCCGCCGGCACGTGTCCTCCAGCACCTGGGGATGAGACACAGGCCGTGAGCCGCTGCCCACCGGCTGCTGGGCTGGCAGGCCAGGGCCGCCGGGGCGGCTGAGTGTCGAGTCCACCTCCCAGAGGGCCCGTGGGCTCTGCTGGACAAAGCCTAGAAGGCCACACGATGGCCCGTCCACGCAACAGCTCCATGTGCCTCACCCACGAGTCCTGTTCGCTGTCCCTGTCCTCCCTGGGCCGGACTTGTCCCCCCCCCCCGGCTCCGCTGGCCTCCAGCCAGGCCCTCGTCACCACAGACATCTTCCTACCCACACTCCAGGCCCGGCCCCCTCGCAGGGAGCGAGGTCCAAACGTGGGCGCCCCTGCCCGCAGCCAGCTGCACCCCGCCAGCTCCACCGGCCCGGGCGCCCCGCTTCTGTGTCCTGCATGCGGAGGCCCCCCACCCCGCCTGGGGGCGCCTCCCCCCTACACGGCGGGGCCCAATATACATTCTAAAGGGACGGATTCGGGGTGCACCGGCGGCCCCGGGGAAGTGCAGCGAGTGAGTCAGCAAGTCAGTTCCAGGCACAGAGGCCGGCACTTGCAGGCCCGCGGACACCGGCCGGGACCCAACGGGACGGGGACACCGGCCTGGGACCCCGCAGGCCGGACCCGGTGCTTCGGCCTCGGCGGGGGTCGCAGAAGCGCCGCCCCTCGGCCCCCGCCCGCGGCCAAGCAGGGACCCCTGCGCCCGGGACCCCGGCGCGGAAGTGGGCGGGCCCTCTGCGCCAGGAGGCCGCTCATTGGCCGCCTCGGGGCCGGCCCAGCACCGCCCGGGAACAATAGAGCCTTCCATGAAGAGAAAGAATCACTGATACTGACCCTCCTATCATTCCCAGCTTTCGTGGCGGCGATGTGAATCTTTACTGACTCCCCCAGTTGGGTAACCTACCTACACATGGAGGTCAAAGCGAACGCTCATGGAGACTAATAATCATTGAGTGTCATCCTTTCTCTCATTTGATATTAATTTTTGGGGTTTCGTGTGTGCTTGTCTATAAAAGAGCGTGTATCAAAAAATCGTGTCCGTACATAGTTTTACGATGACGGGGGCCTATTAATCTTTATCCAGAAAGTTGACCTCTATTAATACACGTGGTTTTCTTGGGGCTCCTAGGGG
>NW_005872768.1:16050-25919 GCF_000147115.1 Myotis lucifugus | reverse complement strand
TCAACGACAGGTTACAGCGATCACAAAAAGCCAGTGACGCAAATTCGTCGCGGCGAATGGGATGTCGAGGGGCGCCACTGGTCCGGTAAAACACGGCCTGAGACAAAAGCCGCCCGCTGACTTCCGCCACATCCCGGGAAAACTCAGTCCCAATATGAGAAACCCACCTCTACCGCTACAGTCATCAATACAACTATCAAATCGCTACAGTAGGGTAGCGCATCCACGCTCGGAGGGTCTGACAGGGGTAGGCACTGCTTGAGATTCCGGGTAGTCAGGGCCACGCCCCTGCCCTGGCCCCGCCCCCCGCGCTCCAGCCGTCCCGGGGGCGAGCTCACAGCTCCCCCCAAGGGTCCCCGCGTGGCCTCGGGCCGGGCCGCCGAGCTCCCCCGTCGTGGGGAACCGACGCCGGAAGAGGACGGCTGTGCGGGACGCGAGCGCGCCCAGGCCTGACTCCCTGCCCCTCCCGGGCCACGGGGCCGGCCTGTCCCGGGACCCACTCGCCCTGCGATCCCGGCCCCTCCCCAGCAGCCCCTCTGACCCCTCCTCTCCCCCCGTCCTCCCGTCCCCTGTGGTCACCCCCGACCCTGGGGTGTGTGAGCTCCGGGTACGGCCCAGCCGCGGGGAGCATCAGGCTGAGCTGAGGGCCTACACTGTCAGCGCCCGGCTCATGCCACCAGCAGCGAACCCCGCGGGAGGGGGGGGCGGTGTAGGGACCCTGCCAGCTCCGCGTGGGTCACACAGCGCCTCCCAGGCACCTGCCTCCTGACAGACACGGACACCCTCCTGCATGTGAGCGAGTCCCCATGGGGGCGCCATGGAGGGGGGGGCAGCGGCTTCCGGACGTTCCCGCCGCGGCCCCTCCTTGCCATGGCCTGGTCTTGTCCACTCCACCTGCTCACCGTCTGTCTGTGTCTCGCTGGGGGCCTGGGGCCTCGGGGCAGACACCCCAGGGCACTTGTGACCGGTGCCCGGTCAAGCTTTCCAACCCCATCCTTCAACCCAGGACCCCTGGGCAGCTCTGTGGCAGCCAGGCCCCTGGGGCCCTCAGCCTGTGGGTCCCTCAGCCCCCCCTCCACGGGGCAGGCCTTCGAGATGGCTGGCTTGTTTCCTGGCGGCCGCAGCCCCGCAGGCCGGCCGCCCGCTCCCCCAGCAGCTGACACGCAGAGCGAGCGGAGCCTGGCACAGGGCGGGTGTCGGCGACGTCTGTCGGAGGAATGACCCTCCTCGGGGAGACAGACACGCTCGGTCCCCACAAACCTCCTGCTGCTGCTGCTGCGGGTCCTTACGGTGGCGGCAGAGCACCCCGGCACTGGGAGGGGGGAGGAGGCAGACCCACCTCCCCAGGTGGCCGGGCTGGGCCAGAGCTGGTGAAGACCAGGCCAGGCAGGACAGACCAGGGCCCCAGGAGGCACCTGTGAAAACAAGCAAGTCCCAGAGACAAGCTGTAGGTGCCCTGTGGGGACCCGGGGGCGCTGGGCCAGCAGCGTGACCAGTCCCCCAAGGCAGGAAACACCCGGAAGTTCCCTCGGGGTCCCCCTTGGACACGGCTGGGAGGACCCTCACCTGCCCGTGGGGAGGGGCCGCCTGTTAGCACCTGTGCGCTGCCGCCACACGTCTGCTCCGGTCGGAAGGCGGCTCCTCCGGGCCTGCCTGCCCCATCCCCTCCTGTGCTCAGGGCCACATTCCAGGCTTCAGCTGACGGATTCCAGGGCCGACCACGGCGGAGCCACAGACGTGACTGTGGGGACAGAGGGCATCTTTGCCATCTACCTGAGTGCTTGTGCGGCTCACGTGTTTCTTTCCAAATCTGATAGCTTACAAAAAAAAAAAAAAAAAAAGCCCAGCGGCTGTGACTCAGAGGTCGGACGCAATCCATGAACCCAGAGGTCATAGTCCATTCTCGCTCAGGGCACAGGCCCGGGTTGCGGGCTCCATCCCCAGTAGGGCACGTGCAGGAGGCAGCCGATCGATGTTTCTCTCTCTATCCCTCTCCCTTCCTCTCTCTCTAAACTCACAAACATTACAAAAAAGTTTTTAAGACAAGCTCTACATTCATGTTCACAGCTGCTCTATTTGTAACAGCCCCAAAGTGAAATAAGTCCAGATGTGCATGTGAGCGAGTAAACAGCCTGTGGTCCAGCCATCCAGCTGAACGGCGCGCCCCGGGCCAGAGGAGCAGCGTGGCACGGCCCCCGGGAGGCTGCGGCGTCCCACACCGTTCCACTCGCCGAGGTCTGTGGAATCAGGGCAAATCGAGGGTTGCCCGACATTAGTGGGGGGACGGGGGAGGGCGGGAAGCAGGCATGGCTCCGGGAAGGCATGCCAGGGGCCTGCTCGGGGTCTGACACACCCACCCGCCCGAGAGAACACCGTGTCCAGCCCAGCACGCGACGAGCGCCCTCGAACCCGGGACCCGCGTCACCATCCCGGCTGTGAGATGATGCTGCGTGTTGCCCGATGTTGCCGTTTTGCGGGCAGTGGGCAATGTGCACAAGGTGTCGCTCTGCCTGTGACCAGGTGTACAATCATCGCAATAAAAATTTCAATGAGGCCATAACACCCATACGCAAGCTAAAATCTAAGAGGCTGGGCCCCAACATGCCACCCCGTCTCTGCCCTCCACGGAGACGCGCTGGCTTCCAACATCCTGTCGCATCTGCTGCTCCCCCACGTCTCTGCATAGCAGGCTTCTGCTGGGAGTCTGACCGAGAGGTCCAGGCAGCCCCCCGCCCCCCCCGCACAGCTCAGCGCCTCCTAACAGCAGGACCTTCTACACGATCATAACCCGTCCCCGAACCCAACCACCAGACGAGAGCACTATCCACCACGCAGCCCACACTGCAGTCTCCCTGGTCCCCAAGGGTCCTTCAGCGCTGGGCGTCCCATGGGTTGGGCGGTCATCACTCCGTCCATCTCGGGTCTGTTTTAATTTCTCACAACGCTGGCAGGCCTGTTTCCCTCCGAATCCCCCCGGATGGGCGGGCGCGCCCTGGGCCGGTGCCGGGGTTAATGCTGGGGGTGGTGATGCGGCACAGACGGCAGCCCACGGCAGGCCCGGGGCACCCGTCTGTCCGGCTGGTGGGGACGTTTAGTCTAAACACGGGCCTGGCCAGCTTCCCCCAGGCCCAGGCCCCTGGAGAGGAAGTAAGCCATAAACATGTTTCCCCAGGAACCATTTCCCACCGGCTTATCAGTGACGGCCTGGCCTGAGCCCATCATTAACCCCGTGGCTGCAAAATTGGGGCTTTCCGGTTTTACCGTTGCCCCTCCATCCAAGAGCCATTGGCGGGGGGTGGGGGGTCGGGCGTCAAGAAACACTGATCCACAGATGATGTCGTACAGGGCCGTGCACCTGAAACCGGTGTAAGTTTATTAACCAATGTCACCCCAATACATTCACTTTTTTTTAAAAGGGAAAGAAATGCTTCCCCTTCCTTTTAAAAAAATACTTAAGTATTGACTCACTGGCGTGGTTCAGGGGCCGAGTGTTGCCCTATGAACCAGGAGGTCACAGTTTGATTCCCGGCCAGGGCACAGGCCTGATTTGAGGACTCAATCCCCAGTGGGGGCCGTGCAGGAGGCAGCCGATCAATGGTTCTCTCTCATCATTGATGTTTCTCTCTCTCCCCTCACCCTCACCCTTCTTCTCTGAAATCAATAAAATATTTTTTTAAATTCTTAAATATGAATATGAATTCATGGATTCTTTTTCCATTCAATTATTCTTTTTGATGCTCCAATGGATCCAAATTCAGCCAGTGAGCCCAGCCCCCTTCGAGCTGGTTCCTGTACTCCTTTTTTTTCGGGGGGGGGGGGGTTATTTTTAAAAAATATTGTTATTGATTTCAGAGAGGAAGGGAGAGGGAGAGAGAAACATCCATGATGAGAGAGAATCAGGGATCAGCTGCCTCCTGCACGCCCCCCACTGGGGATCCAGCCCACAACCCGGGCATGTGCCCTTGACCAAAATCAAACCTGGGGCGCTCCAGTCTGTAGGCCAACGCTCCACCCACTGAGCCACACCGGCCAGGACTGGGGGCGGTATTTTTATATTATTTCAAACTTGGAAGAAAGGCTCCGGAGCAGCCAGGAGCCCCCTCCGTGCGCCTCAGACGGACCCGGGCTGCTCACGTGTGCCCCACCCGCTCCGCCGTCTCTGGCTCCACATACGTGTCCTGTTGTCCTGAACCGTCTGAGGGAACAGACATGTGAGCCGTGGCCAGGAAGCATTTCCGTGTGTTTCCGAAGAGCAAGGCCTGCTCCCATCCAACCTCCAGGCCGCTGCACATGGGGAAGCTCGCTCGCGGCCATCCGCCCTCCCAGCTGCCCCCCACCCGCTCCTTCCCGGCCGTTGCCCCCGGAAGAGAGTTTTTATGAGTCTGAGTCAAACTCTTACCCGTGGGGCACAGCACACTCACCATTCACATCACGGGAGATGCTACCGGCAACAGATAACAGGAGGGCTGGCCTCACGCTCCGGGGGGGCCCTGAGGGCTCCGGGATGGGAAACTGCTCTGACATTTCAGGGGTTTGTTATCTTAGATGCACAGATACCCCAGCAGTAAAGGCCGGCTCGCCCAGGACATTCCTGGCACCGCCCGACCCGGGGTTTCCAGGAGAGCCCTCCACCCGCTAGGGGGGCGGGATTGAGAAGCCATTGCCTGGGGCAGAGCCGGCTGGAAGCTGCTGGGGTGTCCCTGCTCCCCAGGTCCCGGCAGGGGACAGAGCTACCTCCTGAAAGCACCGAATACCTCACCCCCAGCCACGCCGCCTCCTCCTCTGCCCTCATCCCAGGTCTCTATTTGCCGAATTGTATGAAATTGTCACTATTCAACCATTGTCTTTTTATATAATATTTTTGATTGATTTCAGAGAGGAAGGGAGAGGGAGAGAGATAAAAAACATCAATGATGAAAGAGAATCTTTGATCAGCTGCCTCCTGCACGCCCCCTACTGGGAATCGAGCCCGCAACCCAGGCCTGTGCCCTTGACCAGAATCAAGCCTGGCGCTCTATCCACTGAGCCACACTGGCCGGGGCGAGAACACACTATTGTTAAAGTTGACTTTGAGAGGGAGGCATCCGTGTGAGAGGGAAACATCAATCGGCTGCCTCCGCACAGGCCCCCCCAGGGAGCGAACCTGAAACCTGGGTCTGTGCCCTGACGGGGATGGAACCGGCCGCCCCAGGTTGCACTGGATGGACCAGCGACACTCCAACCCACCGAGCCACCCCGGCCGGCCGGGCGGGAGGTCACAGGACTGATCTCACGAAATGAGTGTCCAAGTTGTTACCCCAACCGAGGGCAGAGCCATCACCGCCCGGGACCGAGGCCCCTGCTCAGCACGCGTGTCCTCCTCCGAGGAGTGGACGGCGCCGCCCAGGTGGACGCTCGGGCTCAGCACGGTCGCCACCCGCCCTGTGAGCCGCTCGGAAGGCAGCGGGGCCTGGAGGGCCGGACGGCCACCTCCCTCCCTCCTCCCGGGGAGAGGCTGACAGCTGTTCCCAGGGTCTGCTTTGAATTACAACGTGGCGTGGCCCTTTAAGAGCAGCATCCGCGCCCCGCGGCCTGCTGCCCCCTTTGAAGTCGCTGGCGCTGACAGGTTCCCAGGGGCAGATCTGAGGGTTCGGTTCTGCCTCCCCAGAGGCCACGTGCGGATCACAGGGTGGGAGGGAGGGTGGGCCGAAGGTCACATGGCGGGCTGGCCACGCTGGCCGGCAGCCGCTGCAGCGGGCGCTGGGGACCAGCCGCTGCACAGATGGGGACCAGCCGGCCTGGAGCTCGTTAGGCCGCAGCCGAGCCAGCAGCTGGGAGCTGAGGAGGCGCTGACACAGCCTCCCGGCCGGGGCCGCCGACCTTCCCCGCCCTTCCTCACCTGTGCGCGACCAGCAAGCACATCTGGCACCTGGGGGACACCCCAGAGGCCCCCCCCACCACGTGCAGGAAGGCCCTCCTGTCCCCATGCTCCTCCCCGGCTCGGCAATGTGGCCAGTCCCGGGGGCAGGGGGGGGGAACCCTCAGGTCGGCCGCAGGAGGGCCCTGCAGCTTGGGGATGGGGAGGGCGGGGTGGGCAGGGGTGCTGAGAGCAGGGCCTGGTCCTGCCTATTAACTAGTGAGGTCTAGGGCCCCCAGGGGGTGAGCCTGAGGCCAAAAAACCCACCCCCGGCCCTCTGTGCACTGGCTGGGGGTGGGGTCACAGCAGAGTGACTGCAGCATCTAGGACTCGGCTTCTTTTTATCATTATTTATTTTTTTTAACTACTTTTTATTGATTTCAGAGAGGAAGGGAGAAGGAGAGAGAGAAAGAAACATCCATGATGAGAGAGAGTCATGGACCGGCTGCCTCCTGCACGCCCCCCACTGGGGATGGAGCCCACCACCCGGGCCTGTGCCCTGACCAGGAATGAACCCTGACCTCCTGGTTCATAGGTTGATGCTCAACCCCTGAGCCACGCCGGCCGGCATAGGACTCAGCTTCGCCCCACAGCCCTGGGGGCTCTCACCCCTCAGAGAAGGGGCTCTGACTCCCAGGTGCTCGCAGTCTCAAGGCAAGGGGTGTGTGTGGTCCCTGCTGCCAGGTGAGCCCAGGCTGCTCATGCCAGGCCTGCAAACAGCCATCTGGTCCCCAGGACAGGACACCCCCCTGCATTAGGCCGAGGAGCCGACCCGGTGGTCCCAGCTCCCCGCCCCGGACGGCTCCAGGTGAGGGGCTTTGCTCACCAAGGTCCAGGCCACGAGGCCGAGGGGATCCTACTGAGGGGGGCTCTGGGGAACAAAGGGGGTGCCAACTCTGTGATGGCAAGCCCGGCCTGGAGGCCCCTCCTGGCTCGGAGCTGGAGCTGGAGCTGGGCTCTCGGCCGGCGAGGGAGAGGTGCCTCCCTGGGGTGAGCCTCCGGGGGTGGCTGCCCCCTCCCCTGCCCTCTTTTGCCTCAGCAGCTGGGGCTCGGAGCCGCCCAGGTGGCTGTGCAAGGCGGGGCGGCAGAGGCAGAGGCAACAGCTGGGCCCCAGACAACCCGCAGCAGCTGGAGCACAGAGCCGCTCCCGGGGCCCAGGAGGGAGCCGGCCCTGTGGCAGGGGGCAGGCCCGTCCAGTCCAGGGCCTTGGGTCTGGAGCTGCTGGACATCACGATGCTCTGAAGGCCAGGGATGGGTCTGTCGGAGTCAGAGCCGGGTCCCAGGTGGGCCCCCTGTGCACTGACCGCCCTCCACACCCTCCTCCCTCTCCCCCAGAACCCCCCGGCCAGCCTGGGCCCCGCGTCGGCCCCAACTCGAGCCCTAGCTCTTGGTTCCTAAAGTGTTCCATCTCTGGCACCCTTTTCCCGGGAATCGGGCACGTGTCAGGAGGACCACACTCCGTGGGTTAACTCTGTGCTCACCTGGGATCCTGGCTCCCTCCCCCATGGCGTCATCCCCTGAGGAGCAGCCTGGCACTCTAGTCCGAGACCCAGGCTGCCCCTCCTACGGTGGCAGGGCCCCTCTGAGCTCCCGTTTTCCCAGGCTCCCTTGCAGCTGGGCACGCACAGGGCAGAAGCTCAGCCAGAGGCACCTGGCACCCACCTAACGGGAACGGGAAGCAGAGAGGCGGGAACGACTCGGAGGCCACCTGGATGGGGCAGTCAGGGAGGGGTCTGGACAGAGAAGGCCGGGTCCCACGTCCAGCATCCTGTGTCCAGGGTCCACTGGACCCCTGCCGCACGGCACCCTGGGACATGGTTCCTGCTCCTCGTGCCCCAGGCTGAGTGTCTGCCCCCCAGACATTCCACCAGCCCTGAGTGCCAGGGACCTTGTCCCCCTCGGTCCCCGAGGGATGGCCAGCATCCGCCCAAGAGTAAAAACATTCTTCAGCACCTGCTCCCTGCCCCTGCCCATCCTGCCTCACTCCATGCTCCCACGCCCCTGAGGCAGGGACAGGGGAGGAAGCACGCTCAGAGCCCCAGCCGCAGGCCCGGTGGGGGCAGAGCCAGGCCCCAGGGGCAGCAATTGGGCCATGAGTCCCCCACGTGCAGCCCGCAGACATGTGTCTAACGAGCAGTGGGGCACGGAATATGTCCCACTTCCCAGGAGGGCTGCCCGAGCTCCACCGCCCCCTCCCCGGTCACCTGCCATTCTGCCGGCCTGTGTCCATCCTGCCAGCCATCCCTGGTCTGACCCTGTGGTAGACTGTTTTTTTGTTTGTTTGCTTGTAGTTAAATGTATTTTTATTGACTTCAGAGAGGTAGAGGGACATAGAGAAAACCATCAATGATGAGAATCATGGACCGGCTGCCTCCTGCACACCCCACTCTGGGGATGGAGCCTGCAACCCGGGCCTGTGCCCCGACCGGGAACCCAACCCTGACCTCCTGGTTCCTAGCCCGAGGCTCAGCCCTGAGCCAGCCGGCCGGGCTGCGGCTAGTAGTCTTGAATCAACCCAAACAGGAACTCATTTGGATCCAATGTGCAGGCTAAATCGCATTAGAGCGAACGCCGGGGAACAGGATACGCGTGCTCGTCCCTGGCCCGGAATGTCGCTGGCTGTCGCCACCGCCGCCGTCCTGCCGGGCTGGGCTGAGCGCTTTCACGCATGGGCTCCCCCGATCCCACAGGGCCCTCTGACGGGGGCGGGGGCGGGGGGGGCGGCACTGCCCCACTTTAAAGAAGCGGAAATGGAGGCACAGAGAGAGGTCACAGGCCTCGTCCAGGATCTGCTGGCCAGGAAGTGGCTCAGAGCCAGGTCCGTGTCCAGGACAGCCCTCCGAGGCCCGGCCATCTGCTGGGAGCAGCCTTCCCCGGCCAGGGCCTTGGCATCGCCGGCTCCCAGCAGGTTCTCCCCGGTGCCTGGGTCCGAAGGGGTGGGGAGACCCCTCCAGAGGGGGCCTGGGTTTGAAGTTACTGCCTCAGGTCAGTCCCGAGCACGGCCGCCCGGGGCACTGGCCTGAGAAAGGGTGGGGGGGGGGAGCCAGTGTGCATTTCCCAGGGAGTGGAGCTCAGCCTCAGCACTTAGCTCAGCTGCTGGGAGCCTCAGTTCCCTCATCCGGAAAATGGACGCAGCTGCTCCAAGTGCCTGTGGGGAGGGCCTGCCCTTCCCAGCAGGGAGGGTCCCCCCCCCACCGGCTGACCCCCAGGGCACCGCAGCCTCAGGCGCGAGCTCACGTCCCTGCCCGCTGGGTGTGTGCAGGGTGGGTGTTGTAACTTCCTAATCTCAGCTCATCAGTGCTCGGGGCCAAAGGGGCCCTGCACGCAGGGCGACTACAAAGGCAGGGCCAGGCCAGCTGCTGCCACAGCCCGGCTGCCTCCCACCTCCTGCTCCAGCGGGACTCTCGCCGTCCAGAGGACACAGCCCGCCCGTGCCCGCCTGGCCTCAGGAGGGGCCCAGGAAGGCCTGCGCTGGTCCAGCTTCCATCCCCAAAGGTAAGATTGTCTCCTGTCTTTTTTTTTTTTTTTCAATCCTCACCTGAGGGTATTTTCCACTGATTTTCAGAGAGAGTAGAGGAGAGAGGGAAAGACAGAGAGAAACATCAACGTGAGATTGACTGGTTGCCTCCTGCAGGAGCCCTGGTCCCTTGACCAAAATCGAACCTGGGACCCGGGACCCGGGACCCTTTGGTCCGCAGGCCTATGCTCTATTCACTGAGCCACACCGGCCAGGGCCCTGCTTCCTGCCTGTGAGTGGGTCTAGTGACACCCACGGGCGCAGGCCGGAGGGAAGGGGCAGGGGTCTGCCCGGCGGCGGTGGGCGCTCTGTGGGTGCGGAGGACGAACAAATGCTTGGCTTTCTCTGGTCTCCCTACCCGACGGGGGGAACGACCTCCGAAGTAAACACCCGCCCCTCCTCCACTGGACTCCTGGCGAGGACCCTCCTCGGTGCCACGTGCGGGCGCTGGGAAGG
>NW_005872768.1:7683-11812 GCF_000147115.1 Myotis lucifugus | reverse complement strand
CAGGTGGGGTCCAGCCTTGCAGCCCTGGGCAGGCATCCACTGCAGCTGGGAACTGTCTAGAGCCGTGGTCGGCAAACTGCAGCTCACGAGCCACATGCGGCTCTTTGGCCCCTTGAGTGTGGCTCTTCCTAAGCCTTAGGAGCACCCTAATTAATAACAATGTACCTACCTATATAGTTTACGTTTAAAAAATTTGGCTCTCCAAAGAAATTTCAATCGTTGTACTGTTGCTATTTGGCTCTGTTGACTAATGAGTTTGCCGACCACTGGTCTAGAGCATCGGTTCTCAACCTGTGGGTCGAGACCCCTTTGGGGGTCGAATGACCCTTTCACAGGGGTCGCCTAAGACCATCGGAAAACACATATATAATTACATATTGTTTTTGTGATTAATCACGATGCTTTAATTATGTTCAGTTTGTAACAATGAAAATACATCCTGCATATCAGATATTTACGTTGCGATTCATAACAGTAGCAACATTACAGTTATGAAGTAGCAACGGAAATAATTTTATGATTGGGGGGGTCACCAAACATGAGGAACTGTATTAAAGGGTCGCGGCATTAGGAAGGTTGAGAACCACTGGTCTAGAGGAAGCTCTGGACCCCGTGGAGTGGACGAGGGGAGCCCTGGACCGCAGTGACCGAGGGGTGGTCAGCATTAGCTGTGGACCGTGCACCTTCTCCGAGGCTGGGATCCACGGGGCAGGGAGCACATGGCTGGTCACTGTCCCAGGAGGCGTGCAGGCCCCCTGGGGGCATCGGCGTGATGGGTGAAGGACAGGCCACACACAGCCTCTTCATTTACTTATTTATATTTTTATTGACGTCAGGGAGGAAGGGAGAGGGAGTGAGAGATAGAAACATCCATGATGAGAGAGAATCACTGATCGGCTGCCTCCTGCACGCCCCCCACTGGGGATCCAGCCCACAACCCAGGCCTGTGCCCCGACCGGGAATGGAACCGTGATCTCCTGGTTTAACCATTGAGCACACCGGCCGGGCCCTCTACTTTCAGATAAGGAAACCTAGGTGAAGAGAGAGAGAGAGAGAGAGAGAGAGAGAGAGAGAGAGGGGAAGGAGGACAGGGAGGAAGTGGGCGGCCTGCCCTTAGCGCTGGGTCAGCGCCTGGAGCCTGCCAGCCCCTCCCCCGACTCCAGGACCCGAAGGCCCGCGGGAAAGGGCCTGGGAGCCTCGGGGACAGGCGGGGTGGGGGGGTGGGGGGCGGGGCGGGTGGAACAGGGACTGTGGTGGCAGTTGTGCAGAAGCATCAGGCTCCCTGCCCTCCCGGGGCCAGGCTCGGGGCCAGGCGGACTCCGGGGCTGAGCGCCCCCGTCGCCCGGCCTCACGTCCCCGTCCCTGCAGCGCGGGCGGCCTTGGGGTGCTGCTCAACGTGGACCGCGTGGCGGAGCAGCTGCAGGAGCTGGGCCACCCCGCCGTTCAGGTGCGGGGCCTGGTGGACTCGGGCTGGTTCCTGGACAACGAGCAGTACCACCACACGGACTGCGTGGACACGGCCACCTGTGCGCCCACCGACGCCATCCGCCGGGGCATCAGGTGCCGGGAGGGCGGCCGGGCCGGCGGGGTCCCGGGCAGAGGGCGGGAGGAGTGGTGTCCTCTGTGGCTGTGGGAGCCCCGGTGGGGCCCGGGGCAGCCTGACCGGCAGCTGTGGCCCAGGTATTGGAACGGGGTGGTCCCAGAGCGCTGCCGGCGCCAGTTCAAGGAGGGCGAGGAGTGGAACTGCTTCTTCGGCTACAAGGTCTACCCGACGCTGCGCTGTGAGTGCCCAGCTTGGGGCTCGCGGGGCACCCAGGGGTGGGGGACCTCCTGCACCTCCTGACTCCAGCCTGGAGTCCGGCCCCAGAGGCCAGGCCCAGACCGGAGTGGGGCGACCCACCCGTCCGGTTCTCCTGGGACTCTCCTGGTCTTAGCACTGAGCCCACTCCGGTGGGGAGACCGGGACGGGGTGCAGGTGGGGGCGGGGATCGGTCGGCTCCCAGGGCCTGGGCTGCCCCTCCCCCGCCCCACATGCGGGGCGTGGGAGTGAGATCCCTGCAAAGGGACCTCATCACCAAGTCTCAGTAGAAGGGCGTCCGGGAGCCAGGCCAAGATGGTGGCTGGGGGAGCCTAACAAGGCATTTCTTGGAGGAAGGGTGGGTGCTATGGGGCAGCCGGGCTGAGGGGGGCTGGCGGCCAGCATCTGAGGGGCCAGGCCAGCTGGCCCGGACCTGGGGGGCCGGAGCCTGGGGTGGGTGGCCGTCCCGGCGAGAGGCCCAGCTGAGCCGTGCCCCCCAGGCCCCGTGTTCGTGGTGCAGTGGCTGTTCGACGAGGCCCAGCTGACCGTGGACAACGTACACCTCACGGGGCAGCCGGTCCAGGAGGGCCAGTGGCTGTACATCCAGAACGTGGGCCGGGAGGTGCGGCAGACGCTCAAGGACGTGGCGTGAGTTCCGGGCCCTCCTTAGGCAGCGGCCACTCGCCTGACACGCAGAGGCCTCCGGGGGCCGCGGTGCCCGCCGTGGGCGAGGACCAGCCCGCGGGTGCACGCAGACCCGGGGACACGACCGGGCGTCGAACCGTGACCGCCTGGCTCATGGGTTGATGCTCAACCACTGAGCCACACTGGCCGGGCAGTCCCCTCAGTTTTACTGTGAATAGAAGCTTCTTGAAAAATGAAACCTGTTGTTTGAAAAGTAGCAGCCCTGGCCAGGTGCTCAGTGGGTCAGAGCATCTCCTGACACACAGGTTGCGGGTTCGATGCCCGTTGGGGTGCACACACAGGCATCAACCGAGAGCACCAATAAGTGGGACGATAGATCCGTCTCTTTCTCTCCTCCCGCCCCTCTCAGGGTCACCAATCAATACACAAATAAGAACAGCATGTATTTGGGCAAAGGGAAGGCCCAGATTTAAAAAAAAAAAAAAAAGGCGCAACATTTGCCTCCAGGCCTCTGTGTCCAGGGCCCTTCCTGGCGGATCTGGAGGCAGGAAGGGACGAGGGTTCGCAGGGAACACACGGGCGGGTGGGACGGCCTGGGCCGAGGAGCAGCGGGCCGGCGGGCACAGCAAAGCCAGGAGGTGGAGGCGGGCAGGGGACAGGCTCCCGGGCAGTGACCGACCGTGGGCATCGGGTGGGGAAGGGGCGGAGGTGGGGCGGCTGCTCACGGGCGTCTGTCCCGCCCGCACAGGGCCAGCTTCGCGCCCGCCTGCCTGTCCCATGAGATCATCCTGGAAAGGTCAGTGCCCCTCGCCCTTGCCCTCGCCCTCGCCCCTCGCCCCTTGCCCGCCCCTCTCCCTGGACTGGCTCAGACCCCTCCCTCTCGCCCTGAACCCACAACCCCCTCCCGCCCCCCTGCCCGCACGCCTGCCTCCCAAGCCACTCAGACAAGCGGCCGGCCGTGAGGCAGGAACCCGGTGGTAGCGGGCTGTCTCCTGCTTCGGCCGCCACCCCCGCCCCCCGCCCACGAGTGACCCGCCCGGGTTCTCTCCACAGCCACTGGACGGAGGTGCAGGTGAAGGGGACCTCACTCCCGCGGGCGCTGCACTGCTGGGACAGGAGCCTCCACGAGGGCCACAAGGGCAGCAAAGCCCCGCTGAAGGGCTGCCCCGTCCACCTGGTGGACAGCTGCTCCTGGCCCCACTGCAACCCCTCGTGCCCCACCATCCGCGACCAGTTCACGGGGCAGGAGATGAACGTGGCCCAGTTCCTCATGCACATGGGCTTCGACGTGCAGGCCCTGGCGCAGCAGCAGGGCCTGGAGCCCAGCAAGCTGCTGGGGATGCTGAGCAGCGGGAGTTAGGGCGTCCCCGGGCCCCCCCAAGCCCCCGGGCCCCCACGGCCCCCCGCGCTGGGTCCGGACGCCCACCCCCAGCAGCCTTCACCGCCCCTCTGCACCCCGGACGCTGCCTCCCCCGCCCCCACCTGCGGTGGGGAGCCCGCGCACTGGACCCTCAGCCCCCGATCCTCTACCAAGCCTCTCCTGCCCTTTTGTATTATTCAATAAAGTGACTGATTACTTTAATTTTTTGGAAAGGAAAATAATCAAGTGATATATGATGGAATGATATTGTTTTGGACCATATATATTTCAAATAACGAGATTAAAAAATACAACAAAAGAGCTTT
>NW_005872768.1:0-7503 GCF_000147115.1 Myotis lucifugus | reverse complement strand
CTGCCATTCCTGTTTCTTGGGCTGCCGAGGTGACGCGCAGCCGGTGCGAACGGCACGGCTTCACACAGGATGGTCTCGCGGGCACGGCTCAGCATTTGCACACTCAGGAAGGTGCCACCACCGGCTGTCTCCAAACATTATCACCCAGCCCAGCGGGTGAGGGCTCCATCCCCAGTGGGGGGCCTGCAGGAGGCAGCCAATCAATGATTCTCTCTCATTACTGATGTTCCTATCTCCCTCTCCCTTACTCTCTGAAATTAATTTTGTAAAAAAATGAAATAAAAACAAATTTTATATATATATATATATATATATATATATATATATATATATATATATATAAATCCTAATATGCAAATAGACTGAACGGCAGAACAACCCAACAACCGAACAATCGGTCGCTATGACGTGCACCGACCACCAGGGGGCGCATATGGAACCTGGCAGGCACCGGCAGCAGGCAGCAGAGTGCGGAACATGGTGGGCATTGTCAGCGGGTGCGAGCAGTGGCTGCCAACCCTGATCGCCCCTGAGGGCTTCTCCACCTCCCCCTGCTCCTGAGGGGCAATCAGGGCAGCAGCTGCTGCTCACACCCACTGACGGCACCGGCCCCAATTGCTCCACACCGTCAGCGGGTGCAAGCGGGGCCGGCGCCATCAGCTCATGGGAGCGGCAGCGGTGGGAGTACGGCTGCTGGCAGACAGGGGACTGGGGCTGTGATGGGAGGAGCCCAGTGGGGGCACAGAGGATGGGTTGAGACCCGCCCCGTGCCTACCGCACCTCATGGCCCACAGTTCCTTTTAAGGTGCATGAATTCGTGCACTGGGCCCCTAGTTTAAAAAATAAAATAAAAAGTGTGCAGGCACTCAGCCAACCCCTGTGGCCCTGCTTCCCCCGCCGACTGGCGGAGCGCGACCTTCGCTGCCCTGGGACCTGGAGATGGAACTTTAACTCAGTGTCAACATTGACTCCAAATTTCAACTGTGTTTACAGCGACCTCAAAGGATCTGAAGGCCCGGGCAGGATGCGCCCCTGGCTTCCTGTTCCCCTTCCCTTTGCTCCCAGAACAGCTTCGACCGCCGGGCCCTGCTCAGCTGCCCTGACCCCGCAGACTCCGGCCAGCCGCCCTCGCTCCCTGAGCACTGGCCACCAAGCCTCCACCAGCTCCTGTCTCTCCTTCAGCCTGGACACCTGTGCCCAGCGCCTCTCTGGGCCCCTCATTCTCACAATGAAGATGTCACCTCTCTGCCCTAGTCAGTTTGGCTCAGTGGGTAGAGCGTTGGCCTGCAGACTGAAGGGTCCTGGGTTCGATTCCCGGCACATGCTCATGGTTGTGGGCTCAAGCTGTAGTAGGGGGCATGCAGGAGGCAGCTGGTCAATGACTCATTGATGTTTCTATTTCTCTCTCCCTCTCCCTTCTTCTCTGAAAGAAATAAAAATCCTATATAATATCCTATATAATAAAAGGCTAATATGCAAATCGACTGAACCAAACAGTAGAACGACTGGTCAGTATGATGCTCACTGACCAGCAGGGGGCAGACACTCAACACAGGAGCTGCCCCCTGGTGGTCAGTGCACTCCCACAGGGGGAGCGCAGCTCAGCCACAAGCCAGGCTGATGGCTGGCGAGCTCAGCGGTGGTGGTGGGAGCCTCTCCTGCCTCCATGGCAACGCTAAGGGGAGTGGGCCTAAGCTGTCAGTCGGACATCCCCTGAGGGCTCCTAGACTGTGAGAGGGTGCAGGCCAGGCTAAGGGCGCCCCCCCTCCCAATGCATGAATTTCGTGCACCGGGCCTCTAGTCTATATATATTTTTAAATGCATGTTAATTCAGACAGCCAGTGTGACTCCCCTTTTAAAGGGGGGTGGTTCACAGAGTGGCTGCCCACAGGAGCTAGGACCCCCCCCCCCAGGGTGGACGTAAATCAGGGACACTCGCCAACCAAGTGGCCAGGCTGCTGGTGCTAGAACATTCCAAAGTCACAGCTCCCGCAGTGGACACGCCGAGGCGCCACGCCCCCCCCCCACCCCCCGTGGGTTTCTTGGCCAAGAAGACACCTGTCCAGAACCTAACGGTGAGGAAACAAGCCGATCGCACACACGGAGAGACAGTCTGCAAAGCCACCGGCTCAGCGCTCCCAAAAAGCAGCGTGAGGAAATCGCAACAAAGAAAGAGACTGTTCTAGAATACGGGAACGGAGGCACAGCGGCCAAATGCATCCTCCCCATCAGGTCCTGGTGTGGAAACTAGGGAGCTGCCGCGTGCTCCCGGGAGGCGGGGAAACGGAATAAGGACTTGCGCTATTCACGCGTCCCGGCGAGAGCCTCCTGCTCGGTCCTTTCCCAGCAGGCGTCCGTCCGTGGAGGGACCTCGGGCGGATTGTCGTATCCACAGAATTAACATTATTATTATTTGTTGTCTGTTAATCCTCACCTGAGGATATTTTTCCATGGATTTTTAGAGAGAGTGGAAGGGACGGAGAGAGACACATCGATTGGCTGCCTCCCGCACGCACCCTGACCAGGGCCGGGGATTGAGCCTGCAACCGAGGTACGTGCCCTTGACCGGAATCACAGGCTGACGCTCTATCCACTGAGCCACACCGGCCAGGGTAACGTTATTATTGATGGTTAACTATCAATGAGTGCGAGGGAGAGAGAACAAATGGCAAAATAGGACTGATTCTTTTTATATATATATATATATTTTTATTGATTCTAGAGAGGAAGGGAGAGGGAGAGATAAAACATCAATGATGAGAGAGAAGGATTGCTCGGCTGCCTTCCGCACGCCCCTACCGGGGATCAAGCTCGCAACCTCGGGCAGGTGCCTTTGACCGGAATCGAACCTGGAGCCTTTAATCCACAGGCTGGCGCTCTATCCACTGAGCCACACCGGCCAGGGCAGGACTGATTCTTGATTGGAGGGGGAAGTATGTTCATGGTGCTATTTCGCAACTCTTCCGTGAGTGTGAAGCTTTTCTAAATGTAGTCAGGGAAATAGATATATTTATGTAATTACACACACATACACACACACACACGCACACACACATACATGCACGAGATGTTCATAGTGGTCCATCCAGCGACAGGATCACAGGCGATGTTTCTGTCTCGTTTCCTGCATTGATGGATGTTCCAACTCCCATCAACATAGAACATGAAATGTTCTATGAAAGAAATGTTTTCATTTTCACAAGCCTTTCGTACATATTAATATTTTAGCCTGAAAATAGGGGAATTGAGTTTCTTCTAGGTGTTCGCATGTCTAGTAGGGACAGGTCAAGAGCTCCATAATGCACCCCCACCCCCGCAAATAACAACTCCACCTCCACCCAGGGCAGGCTGGGGGCTGTGAGGAGAAAGGGGGCATGGCCCCCAGGAGCCCCCTCCCTTCCCCAGGGTCCCCCCCATCCCCGCCCGGAACAGAGCTGACCCAGGGCCCCAGGGACCATGACAGCAGGTCCTGCAACCATCTGGTCTGGACCAAGCCACCCCCGCCCCAGCCCCTCCCCTTCCTGGCCCGCCCTGGAGGCTGCTGAGCTGAAGGGACAGTGACTGGGTCACTCTCTGCTCCCCTCCCTCCCCCTCCCTCCCCCTCCCCTGCAGGAAGAGGAGCGACAGACAGAGGCAGGTGCTGTGAAGGAGGCGGAGCCAGCAGCCAAGGGGTTAATGGTCCTGGCAGGGGCTTGGCCTGGGGCACAGGGGTCAGATGTCCCCCTGGAATGGGGACCGGCTGCTATTCCCAGGCTCTGACACTCCGCCTATTTATAGCGCTGGGGCCGGCCCCCCCACACCAGGCGGAGCGGCTGCTCCCTGCAATGTCACTGCCACTGCAGCCACCGGCACCGGCACCTCCGCGCTGAAGGAGACAGAGCGGCCACCGCCCGGCAGGAACCCCGGCCGCCAGGCGCGTTGTGAGGCCAGGAGGCGGCCCGTCCGGTCCGATGGGCAGCACCATGGAGCCCCCTGGGGGCGGGTACCTGCACCTGGGCGCCGTGACGTCCCCCGTGGGCACGGCCCGCGTGCTGCAGCTGGCCTTCGGCTGCGCCACCTTCAGCCTGGTGGCCCACCGCGGCGGCTTCGCGGGCGTGCAGGGCACCTTCTGCATGGCCGCCTGGGGCTTCTGCTTCGCCCTCTCGGGCCTGGTGGTGGCCTGCGAGGTCACCCGGCTGCACGGCTGCCTGCGCCTCTCCTGGGGCAACTTCACGGCCGCCTTCGCCATGCTGGCCGCGCTGCTGTCGGCCACGGCCGCCGTCCTCTACCCGCTGTACTTCGCCCGTCTGCAGTGCCCGCCCGAGCCCGCGGGCTGCGCCGCCCGGGACTTCCGTCTGGCCGCCAGCGTCTTCGCGGGGCTCCTGTTCCTGGCCTACGCGGCCGAGGTGGCCCTGACCCGGGCCCGGCCCGGCCAGGTGGCCAGCTACATGGCCACGATGTCCGGGCTCCTGAAGATCGTCCAGGCCTTCGTGGCCTGCATCATCTTCGGGGCGCTGGTCCAGGACAGTGGCTACCGGCGCTACGCGGCCACCCAGTGGTGCGTGGCCGTCTACAGCCTGTGCTTCCTGGCCACGGTGGCCGTGGTGGCGCTGAGCGTCCTGGGCCACACGGGCGGCCCGGGCGGCCCCTTCGAGCACGCCGTGGCCGTGTACACCTTCCTGGCCGTGCTCCTCTACCTCAGCGCCGCCGTCATCTGGCCCGTCTTCTGCTTCGACCCCAAGTACGGTGAGCCCAGGCGGCCCCCCGACTGCCCCCGGGGCCGCTGCGCCTGGGACAGCCAGCTGGTGGTGGCCGCCTTCACCTACGTCAACCTGCTGCTCTACGTGGCTGACCTGGCCTACTCCCAGAGGATCCGCTTCGTGCCCGCCCCGTAGCCCGGGCCCCGCCACCTCTGCCATGGATGCTGGGTGCCGCGAGGGAGAGGCCAGGGGAGGCCCCGCACGGCCGCTCAGAGGACTCCTGGCAGCGAAGGCAGCTTGGGGGGGGGGCGGGGAGCGGGGGGCTGAGCACGACCCCAGAGGACCTCCAGCAGGCACTCCCAGCCCCTCCCTGTTTCTCTCTGTCTCCCTCTCTGTCTCTCCCTGTCTCTATCTCTGTCTCTGTCTCTCTCCCTGTCTCTGTCTCTCTCCCTGTCTCTCCCTGTCTCTGTCTCTCTCCCTCTCTGTCTCTATCTCTGTCTCTCCCTGTCTCTGTCTCTCTCCCTGTCTCTGTCTCCCTCTCTGTCTCTCCAGGGCCTGGCCTCCGGCTCGGGGATGGTCCCTGTCACTCAGGAGCTCGGGAGGCAGGCCTGCTGGACCCACTCTGCACGTGGGTTCCCTGGGGGAGGGTTTGCGCAGCCCCATGTCCATTGCGGTCGGGAGCCCACATTCAGGCGGAACCTAAGTGAAGCTGAACAGAGACAGTTCCCAGGGCTGTGGGGAGGGGCTGGAAAGGAGCCGGGCGTGTGGACAGAGCTGGGCCGGGGCAGGGGCCTGAGGGCCGGCCTCCTGCCTTCAGGGGGCAACTCCCGAGCAGGGAGCCAGGCCCGCGGGGGCCGTTCAGCTCAAAGGGAAGGAGCCGGAACCATGACCCCAGCTCACCCACCGGCCTCCACTGGCCACAGAGAGGGGAACGGAGCCAGGACGGTGGAGTGGCTGGGGCCAGCTGAGGAGAAGCTGGTTCCCACCAGGCCGGCCCCACCACCGGCCCCACCAGGACCTGCTGTGGCCCAGGGGAGGCTGGCCCAGGGCAGCCACGGGACACGGAGCCGGGCCCGGCGCCTCCCTGGTGCTCACGGCCCACAACCTCCATCTGCTCAAGTGTCCGTTCGCCTGGCTGCTGACCACCAGGGCCCACTGGGGCCGTCGTCCAGCCAGCTTCCTCCATTGAGAGCCCGGCCGGGGCCGGCCCCAGCACAGGGCCCCTCAGCCCGGCCTCTGGCCCAAGGTCCTGAGCAGGAAATAAAGGCCAGCGCTGACCTGCACCCGGCTCTGGCCAGCAGCCTCTGCACCTCCTGGGCCCCCTCACCCCATCCTCAGTGGAGAAGAGCCTGCCCCTGCCTGGCAGGGGAGGAGGCAGCCGGGGGGCCCAGGGTATTGGGGAGAGAGCAGCCTCCGTCCTCTCCCTCGGTGAGAGCCAGCGTGGGGGGAGATGGGATGACACCAAGCTCCCCGCCCCGCGGCACTCAGCACTGCCCATCACCCACACCCCAGCAGGGGTGCCGGGGCCCCAGGGGGGACAGAGGGGTGCTGCCACTGTGGGTTTCAGGCGCAGGCACCCAGCGGAGTGGGAGACAATGGGCCCCGCCCGTGGGGAGGGCACTCGAGGGGCCCTTTACCCAGGGGGCAGTGGGGCAGGCTCAACAGCAGATCCCTGAAGAGGGCAGCAGCCGTGTCCTGGGGTGTCCTGAGGGCCCCGCGGCTGAGGGAGGGTTGGGGTTGGGGGGACATTTCCAGGGGACAAGGAGCCTGCGGGCCACACCCCTCCCAGCTCACAGGGAGGCCTGGACCACAGTCGTCCTTCCTTCTCCAGCCAAACTTCCGGAACGCGTTCTCTGCCACCGACTTCCCAGTCCCCGCACCGTCCAGGGGGCACCGTCCAGAGGCCGCGGCCCCAGTGTCCCCCCCCGACACCAATTGTTGCAGGTCCGATGGGGGACAGAGGAGGTGCTCCTGTGGACACTGCCCCAGACCAGAGGACGCCCTCGGCTCCAGGGAGTTACTTGCCGTTATTACTTGGAAAACAGCACTTTGTGTCCAGCCGGTGTGGCTCAGTGGTCGAGCGTCCACCTATGAAGCAAGAAGTCCCTGGTTGGATTCAGGCCAGGGCAGATGCCCGGGTTGCAGGTTCGACCCCCAGTAGGGGGCGTGCAGGAGGCAGCCAATGGATGATGTTTCTCTCTCATGGATGTTTCTATCTCTCCCTCTTCCTCTCTCTCTAAAAAGCAATAAAAACATTTGTTTAAAAGAAAGAAAAACTACTTTTTAAAGAAGAGGGTTCCATTCTCTGGTGACGGACGGTCAGGAGGGCTGGGCCTGTGTCCGGGCCGCTTCCCCGAGCAGCCCCTTCCTGGGAGGGGAGGACTAGTGGCCCGACAGGCCTGGCGCCCGATCGCCCGCCGCACAGGGCTCTGGTCGCTGCGTCACAGAAAAGGCCCGGCCTGCCTCTGGGCACCAGCGCCGGAGTGATTCTGAGAATAGGTTCTGGGACAACTTGTCATTTGATTTGCAGAACTGATCAAACAGGGCGGCTCCCCCCTTCTCCTGTGGGCAGCGAGCTGTCCACAAGGATCCCTTCCTCCTTTCTCCTTTGCCTGAACCCTGCTGCTGCCCGGGACCCCGGACTTTCCCAAACCCAAGGCCGACTCAGACTCAGCTCAGGCGAGCCCTGAGCGCGTCCTGGTGGGGGGGGGGGGGCGCTGCGGCCATGTGCTCCCTAAGACCCAGGGCCAAGGACTTCCAGGGACCCGGCAGACAAGACGTCAGGAGAGACTGGCGTGCTCCATGAAGCTGGGGGGCGCTGGGG
>NW_005872767.1:44690-54831 GCF_000147115.1 Myotis lucifugus | reverse complement strand
TTCTCAGAAATGACAAGTGAACAAATATAGTGCTTATTTTAAAAACGGGTTTAGCATCCACTGATTAGACTAACCTGAAAAATAGACACTCTCATGCCCCCCCTCCTTTTTTACAAAGTAAATCTATTTTATCAACATTAAAAAATAAGCAATCTTTTTTAAAAGATGGAGACTGTAGTTTTCATTGAGGACCAATTTTTTTCTATTAACTAGAAAACTTTTTATAATTACCTTACCAAGCAGTTGTGAGAATCAGGCAGCCTCTAATTCACAAAAACCTGGTTGCTATTTAGTCATTGTTTAAAAACAGTAATGCCCACCTGGGCTTCTCCTCTCTGGCATGCCTGAGCAGGAACGCCTAACTCGCAAGCTATGTCTTTGGGGCTCTTCTTTTCCTTTTCCTCCTTGGCATCTCCACGGAAGGACCCTTGAACTTCTCACCTGTCTGTTTCACTCGCTGACAATCTTCCTGTGGCTCACTTCCTTCCCACTCCCCATCACGGTGGAGGTAGCACCATGGGGCTCCTGCGAACTGGTTCTGGGGCCCAAACATCCTTCACCAGGCCAGGCTATTTTGCCTGCATTGTTTAGGGCTCTTTATGTTGCAAGGAACAGAAAACCCAATTCAAACTGACAAACATTAAAGGAAATGTATTGACTTAGTAGCTGAAAAGTCCAGGGTTCTGACCAGTTTAAGTGAAGCTTGATCCAAAAGTTCCCAGTATGTTCCCAAGGCTCAGGTCTCTCCACCTCCAGCCTAGAGAGGCTGGCTTCTCTGGCTCCACAGGGTTCTGGTTACCCCCCTACCACCATCTAGAGAGGCTGGCTTCTCTGACCACCATCTCTAAGTCAGGCTCACAGGGTTCTGGTTACCCCCTACCACCATCACCAGTACCACCATCACCAGCACCTCCAGCATTTCTTTTCTTCTTATCAACATGATACCACACTTCCAGACCTCCTATCCTCCTATCACTCATTCAGCGGCAAGAGAGATTCCATTCTAAGGAGAGAAAATTGTGTGTGTGTGTGTGTGTGTGTGTGCGTGGTTTCTTTCTTTTTTTTTTCTTTTTGGTTGCTCACACATAGAAGAGGGAAAAATTATTCCTCAGAATGCCTAGCAAAGGTCATCACTGGCCCTGATTGGTTAGTGTGCCCATCCCTGAGCCAATCACAATGGCCACTGGTGAAGTTGGGTGATATACATTGATCTTAAGGCGATCAAGCCACATACAGGGGGCTGGTAGTGGGGTTCATTCCAACTAAACCTGCATCGCTTGAGAATTAGAGAAGCAGTGAGTCCACAGAGAAAATCTGAAGTGTTATTTACCTGAAAGGGTACCTAAATGCCCAGCAGCACAGTTATTAGATGTCCTCAGTTCTACTGATTTGTTTAGAAAACAGCTTTCTATGGTATCACATGGGTCAGGCTCACAGCCAGACAAAGCACTGTGGGTACGAAGTGCCTTGATTTGTTTAAATGTCCTTTATGGTGTTAAAGTTAGCCTAGTGTAATAATTTTCAACTTAAGAGTTCAACTTTTTTTGTAAATTTGGAACTGCCTAAGAGGCAATGGTTAGAGTCAATGATGATTCTTGAAATGAAATCAAGACAAACACATCCAACAGTGTTATCTGTAATCTCTGGGAAAGGAGTTGGCTAATTAAAGAATTTTCCTGATAATAGTAATTCCTATAACATTAAAAACACTTTAATTTATTTGAATATAAACTATTTCCTTACCCACCATCTGGATTGATAGCTGTTTTGTTTTTGCTTTAAAAAAATGATAATAGTATACTAAGAATAACAATGGATTTTTATTACATAAATTAGATGCCATGACCCTATTGTGAAGCTTTTATATCCATGTGATAGTCACAGTAAATATTTTAGAACACACTTTAATTTTCTGAAGAACTGTCAGTATTCATATGTTTGGTTTTACTTAGTTTAAAATGTGGACCAGAAAAGCTTGCCATCAAAATATTTATTTGTGCAGTTTGGTGAGATGTTGGTACTTTTGCATCATCTCCCAAAGGCCGTCATAGAGTGAGGAATGAAACCAACCATTTGGAGGCAGTTAGTTAGTTATCCGGAACATTATAATCCACTTAGCTGACTTGAGAGGGAAAAAATTCAAATCCTACCCCCAGGAACCATGAATACTCCTCAAGACAAGCCTTCCCTGAGGAGAGTTGGCTAAGATGCTGTGATTTTTTTTAAAAATTTCAGTTTCACTATAGACCAGATGTGATAAATCATTGCGTTTCTTGGAGCGGGATGACGAGGTCAGCTGAGAAGGACAAATGCATGTGGCACAGCATGAAAGGGACACAGGCACACCAAGGACTCCCTCTTAAAAATAAAATATTAGTGAACACTCAGGTAGTACTCACTATGTCCCAGGGATTGTTCTAAATAGAGCATAGATGCCTAAAGACATTGACTCTTCACAGTAGCCTCTCAAAGTCGGTACCATGATTGTGGTCCTCATTCCCCATCTGAGGAAACAGACACAGTAATAGTGATTGAATAACTAGCCCAACATCGCAAAGAACGGACTGGCTTCAGAGTCTGTGCCCTTGACTAGCATATCATTCTTGCGTCTCACAGCATAGGATGGTCAGTACACTGAGTTTACAGTGCATCATTTGAAGAGTTTGGGGGGGATTTGTACATGTAATGAAAATTGCAGGATGTTCATGACTTCATGGTTTGGTTACATAATTTGGTTGAGAAGCAGGAGTAAAGTGATGGGAGAACGGAGATCTTCGAATTCTTCATGAAATATAATGGAAGTACATCGTCTCTTGATTTCTAAGTGATTTCAACTGCCTGCTATTTGAGATCCCAGGGCGGCTCGCAGTTGGATTCTGCAAGAGCCTAACAACCATTCCAAAAGGAAATAAGTAGGGGTATAGATCAAGCTAATTTAGTGTGACATTAAATAAATACTTACATCCTTTCTATTGTAGTGCTTACAGCCAATTGTTACATAAGGTGTTATTTTTAATAGACGGGTGAAATTCACCATTGGTAACGGTTTACATTCGCATCCAAAAAGAAACCACTAGAGATGGTTTGCACGATTAAAAACTCCTGAAACGAAGTCATGCTGAGGAAAAACAGCCTCCCCCACTGCTTGTAAAGAGAGAGCAATAATGAATGTGGACCAGATCAGCGCAAGCTGAAGTCTCATGTGTGACTTTTTAATTGGCAGAATAAGTGAAAGCATCTGAGTCGTGTGAGAACTGGAAAAGCAGAAAGCGGGGTGGATCCAGGGCTGCCTGTTTTCCTCGGTCACACTGCCAATCTGAACCCTCGGGGTGACTCACCTCCATGGAAGCCAACAGCCTTTCCTTATGCGGATTAGTAACAACCAAGCACCCGGGACCATGGCCCACATCTACCCGGCCATGTTCACCCAAGAAAAAGGAAGGGTGACCCCTTGCAGCTCCTAAGTATTCTTTGATTAAAAAGAGAGGAAGGTCACCAAATTTAACTCTGAGCATTTAAACATACCTTGGACTCTTCTTAACCAAGGAAAGGTGTACATATACAAAATGTAAGTCAGTGATGCCCATATATTCTAGTATATAATCCCTACGTTCCTTTAAATTGTTTAAGTCTTTATTGTTGAGAGTATTACAGATGTCCCCCGTTGACCCCCTCCATCCAGTTCTCGCCCCCCACCCCAGGCCTCCACTACACTATTGTCTGTGTTCATGTGTTATGCATATATGCATAGAAATTCTTCGGTTAATCTCTTCTCACCCCACCTCCCCTCTTCCCTCTGAGATACATCAGTCTGTTCCACATCTCTGGATCTATTTTGTCAGTTTATTTTGATTGGTAGATTCCACATATGAGTGAGATCATGTGATACTAGTCTTTCTCTGATTGGCTTATTTCACTTAACATAATACTCTCCAGGTCCCTCCATGCTATCTCAAAGGGTAAGAGATACTTCTTTTTTTACAGCTGCATAGTATTCCATTGTGTAAATGTGCCACAGCTTTTTTATCCACTCATCTACTGATGGGCACTTGGGCTGTTTCCATATCTTAGCTATTGTGAATAGTGCTGCTATGAACATAGGGGTGCATATATTCTTTCTGATTGGTGTTTTGGGATTCTTAGGATATATTCCTAGAAGTGGGATCTCTGGGTCAAATGGCAGTTCCATTTTTATTTTTTTGAGGAAACTCTATACTGTTTTCCATAGTGGTTGTACACCAGTCTGCATTTCCAGTAGCAGTGTACTAGGGTTCCCTTTTCTCCGTTTCCTCGCCAGCATTTATTTGTTGATGGTAGCGATTCTGACAGGCATGAGGTGATACCTCATTGTCATTTTAATTTGCATCTCTCTGATAATGACTTTGAGCATCTTTTCGTATGTCTCTTGGCCTTCTGTATGTCCAATTTGAAGAAGTGTCTATTTAGGTCCTTTGCCCATGTTTTTTTTTTTAAATTGGACTGTCTTCCTTTTGTTAAGTTTTGAGTTCTTTATGTATTTTGGAAGTTAATCCCTTATCAGATGTATCATTGCCAAATATGTCCTCCCATACAATGGGGTCACTTTTCATTTGCTTTTAAATCTCCCCTCTGCTCAGGGATTTCTGTTCTTGTCAAATAAAGCAAACAGTACTTCTCTCATCATACTCCCAAACCACAGGGGCATGCAGAAGTCAGTTTCCACATTGACCCTTTTATTCCACTGGTGACACAGAAGGCTCAGACTTGGCAGGGAATTCACCGGCCGCAGTCCTGAGCTCGCTCACCTGATCATGTCACATCCAAGCAGGAGTAGCAGCACGTGGATGAGCAGGACTGCATTTGAATGCATGATGCGTTGCTGAAAATGTATTTGAAAGTCAAACGTATGAATTTCAAATAACAGACTGACTGTTATGTGTTGATCCCCAAAAGCAAAAGAAGTTTCAAAATTCCAATTCAAGATTCCTCTCTTTACTCAATGGACAAAAACTAACACCATTTCCCCTAAGAACAGGAACAAGACAGGGATGCCCACTCTCACCACTCCTGTTCAACATAGTACTGGAAGTATTAGCCATTGCAATTAGGCAAGAAGAAGAAATAAAAGGCATCCAAATTGGAAAAGAGGAAGTAAAACTGTCCTTATTTGCAGATGACATGATATTATACATACAAAACCCTAGAGACTCCATCAAAAAGCTACTAGACTTAATACATGAATTTGGCAATGTAGCAGGATACAAAATTAACCCCAAGAAATCTGAGGCATTTCTATACTCCAATAGTGAACTTTCAGAAAGAGAGATTAGAAAAACAATCCCATTTACCATCGCACCAAAAAAATTAAGATACCTAGGAATAAACTTAACTAAAGAGGTTAAAGACCTCTACTCAGAAAACTACAGGACGTTGAAAAAAGAGATAGAGGAAGACATAAACAGATGGAAGAACATACCATGTTCTTGGATTGGTAGAATCAACATCATTAAAATGTCTATACTACCCAAAGCAATCTATACATTCAACGCATTCCCCATTAAAATACCAATGGCCTTCTTCAAAGATCTAGAACGAACTCTCCAAAAATTCATCTGGAATAAAAAAAGACCCCGAATAGCTGCAACGATCCTGAGAAAGAACAAAGTAGGCGGGATCTCAATGCCAGATATCAAGCTGTATTACAAAGCCACTGTTCTCAAAACTGCCTGGTACTGGCACAAGAACAGACATATAGATCAGTGGAATAGAATAGAGAGTCCAGAAATTAGCCCGAACCAATATGCTCAATTAATTTTTGACAAAGGAGGCATGAACATACAATGGAGCCAAGATAGTCTCTTCAATAAATGGTGTTGGGAAAATTGGACAGATATATGCAAGAAAATGAAACTAGACCACCAACTTACACCATACACAAGAATAAACTCAAAATGGATAAAGGACTTAAATGTACGACAGGAAACCATAAAAATTCTAGAAGAATACAAAGGCAACAAAATCTCAGACATATGCCAAAACAATTTCTTCACTGATACAGCTCCTAGGGCAGTTGAAACTAAAGAGAAAATGAACAAATGGGACTACATCAAAATAAAAAGCTTCTGCACAGCAAAAGAAACCATCAACAAAACAACAAGAAAACCCACCTCGTGGGAAAACATATTTGCCAACGTCATATCTGATAAGGGCTTAATCTCCAAAATTTATAGGGAACTCATACAACTTAACAAAAAGAAGATAAACAATCCAATCAAAAAATGGGCAAAGGATCTAAATAGACACCTTTCAAAAGAGGACATTCAGAAAGCCAAGAGACATATGAAAACATGCTCAAAGTCACTAATCATCCGAGAGATGCAAATCAAAACAACAATGAGGTACCATCTCACACCTGTCAGAATGGCCATCATCAACAAATCAACAAACGACAAGTGCTGGAGAGGATGTGGAGAAAAAGGAACACTTGTGCACTGCTGGTGGGAATGCAGACTGGTGCAACCACTATGGAAGGCAGTATGGAGGTTCCTCAAAAAATTGGAAATGGAACTCCCATTTGACCCTGTGATCCCACTTCTAGGAATATATCCCAAGAAACCAGAAACACCAATCAGAAAGGATATATGCACCCAGATGTTCATAGCAGCACAATTCACCATAGCTAAGATCTGGAAACAGCCTAAGTGCCCATCAGTAGATGAATGGATTAGAAAACTGTGGTACATCTACACGATGGAATACTATGCTGCTGTTAAAAAGAAGGAACTCTTACCATTTGCAACAGCATGGATGGAACTGGAGAGCATCATGCTAAGTGAAACAAGCCAGTCAATGAAGGAAAAATACCACATGATCTCACTCTTTCGTGGATAATTAAGACCATTACAAACTTTCGAACAATAATAAATACAGTGGCAGAGCTGCCTCAAACTGATTGTCGAACTGCAGTGGGAAGGCCAGGGAGGGTTGGGGGACAGGAGGGAGGGGAGTAAGAGATCAACCGAAGACTTGTATGCATCCATATAACCATAACTAATGGACATAAGACACTGGGGGGTAAGGGAGGGCAGGGGCTTGTCAAGGGTGGGGGGGGGGGGAAAGGACACTTATGTAATACCCTTTGTATTACTTATAGCGAAAAATAAAAAAAATAAAAAAAAAAAGATTCCTCTCTTGCCCAGGCAACCTTGCTCATAACAAGAACCTTCACAGGCCCTCCGAGCAAGAAGCAGATGCTGGTGTGCAAGGGGGTGCCTGCCGAGTCCCAGCATCTCCTTTGACCTGATGGCTGTCCCACCCGCCCCTGGGCAGGCGTTGGTTGGACAGGGAGATGACTAAGTAGAGGAATGAATGTATATTGTCTGTCCTGTGCCTCCCAGACTGAGGTTGCAGCAGAGTGAGCGCTCCATTATGAGGCTCCCCAACTGGCTGCGGCCACAGGAAGTAATCAGAAAACGCTCCTGCCCCTGGCTGAAGCCGCTTTCACCTGCAGGTGGGCCGGCAAGTAGAACCATATGACCATGTCAGCTGCCTGGAGATACACAAAAGCTTGAATTCTGCATCTGAAAGGCAGTTTGTTGTCAGTGTGGATTGAGTAAAAGGGGAGGTGGTATATACTCTGAGGTGTGGAGGTCAAGGGGAACTTCAGGTGAGTATAGCTGCATCCTCTCCTAGAACCTTAGTGCCCTGGTCATTGAATGGTTCCATCATTCAGGCTTGGTATTTAGTCCCTTTGGGCTGCTATAACAAAACACCGTAGACGGGGTGGCTTAGAAACAACAGAAATTTATTTTTCTCAGTTCTGGAGACAGGAACGTCCAAGGTCAAAGTGTCAGCAGATTCTGTGTCTGGCAAGGGCCCGCCTCCTTGTTCACAGATGGCCAGCTTCTCCCTCTGCCCTCACATGGCAGAAGGGGCCAGGGAGCTCTCTAGGGTTGAGTTTATAAGGACACTAAACCCATTCATGAGGGCTCTGCCCTCATGACCTAATCGCCTCTCAAAGGCCCCACCGCCTAATACCATCACATTGAGGGTTAGGTTTCAACATACGAATTTTGGGGGAACACATTCTGACCATAGCACTTGGTCTGATGGGATTGCAAAGTTAGAGGCTGACAACTTTTCTCTTGGGCTAAAACATCACTAGTTCGCGAGAGGCACAGTCAACAATAACACTAATGAGTGCCAGGCACTTGGGTCACCACAAACAGTATTATCCCTACTTCACAGGTGAGGACGTTGACTTTCTCAAGGTCCTCATGTAGCGGACAGTGGAACGGAGAGACACTCAGACAGGTCTGCACGCCTAACCAGTATCCTACACTGTCTCACTGCACAATTCTCTCTTCTTTAAGATCTTAGGCCCCTTTTCTATCAAGTGAAACAAATATGGACTGATTATATGCAACATTAGGAGCTTGCCGGTTCATTTCATAAATCAGTTTTCCCTAACAAAGGGAATCATCTTTCAGCAATTGAGCCTCAACTTGTTGAGTCACTACACCCCAGTGCCAGGCATAATTTATGCAGAGCTGAACAGTGAGCTCAGTCATGGCAGCAAGTTGTACCCCAGAACGATCTGTGCTTGTGGGGAGGGGGTGTCTTCCCTGGGTTAAGTTTGCTTAAAAACAGCCCATGGAACCAACCCGAGAAACCTCTTCTGTCTCTAGCAGAAAGGCTGGCCAATCCCTTTCGCTTTCTGGGAGTCTGGCCCTCGCTGGCCTGGAGGAGGCTCTGATGGAGAAGCCTCTGAGATCGCTGGGCAGGCTTTCCTCATGCTGCCCACTCTCCTTCAAGCTGCCCAGCAACCAACGGACATTCCCAAGCCACCAGGCCAATCTGCTTTTCACTCTAACCCTTGATTTGACTGGAACCTCAAAACAGGATGGGGGAAGGGGTGACAAGCAGTAAGAGAGGACAAGGCCTACTCAAACTGAGGGAGCTTTGAGGGGAATGGAGATTAAATAGCCATTGGATTTCACGAAAACCCAAGTCGATGACAGAAAAGTCATCCTGGGAACAGACAGCAAAATAATTCTTCTAAAGAATGTTTAGAAAAAAAAAAGAAGAATGTTTAGAAAAGGCAAAATCTGGTAGTTTTTTCTACAACTCTCAGTTTACCTGTACTTATTGCTGCCCAAGGCCTAATTGAGAAGTTACGTGGCGAATCTTTCCCCTGATCAACACAAGCCATTTTTCCTTTTCATATTTTTAAGTGTTTTAAATACATTCTACTTTTAACTGCTATGCTAATTAAACACAGCAATTCCTAATTCTTCCATTTAAAAATGGAGAATGTTAACCAAACTGAATGAAACTATCATTTTTTTGGAGGGGGAGGTCAAATTATTTACAATTTGTATAAATTGTTAGAGTATAAAGTGCAATACAGGCTAGATGCATTGAGCTCCATCTGACATAAAATTATAAAATATTAGCTGATTCATTTCAAAACAAAACAATAAAATATAGGAAGAACAATGAAGAATTTTACTTTAATAAAATTAAAGTCAGGGATATAAAGACTGGATCAATTTTTCTTTAATTTTTCAAATATCTTATTATTTTCCTACTGTCTTTGTTTAGTTTTAACAGGCATATTATAATATACTTGCTCTGGGAAATCATCTATGATTATAAGTAAAAAGTATGCGTCCATAAGTCCTTAAGCACAATTTCAAATACCAAAGTGTCAATGCCAAATTTCTGATTTTAATGAAGAAAATTCTTAACATTAAATAAACATGATTTCATTTACAATGCTGATTTTTAAAAGCCATCTGAAAATGAAATGTGGCAAAATTATTGCTTCCAAAGTTAAGCTGGCACAATCTATACAAGAAAGAATTAAAACAAAAGCAAACTGTATCAAAGGAATTACATAATCAACTTTTATCCCTTTTTTTCGACATTTTATACACATTTACAAAGCTATGTATCATCTTGTACTCTTGATCTTAAAGGGGATGTCCTGCTACCTTGGTCCTTAAATTCTATACATGTTAAGATATTAGTGTGTTTAACTACAGGAATGATGTAAATTTCGCATGTTAAGCAGTATAATAAATGCTTGGCAAATCTTCTACTATGAAGTTCTGTAAGTATATTACTTTGCCATACAATACAAAAAAATTCACAATGGAAA
>NW_005872767.1:35712-44340 GCF_000147115.1 Myotis lucifugus | reverse complement strand
CTTGAGTCAATTAGTGAACATCTGAAGTTAACAAAAAAGTTAGATCTCTATATTTTTATCTAGAATTGGGTGTAATTTTGCATCAAATAACATTATTTTGTAAATGTTATCAGTCCATTCAGTAATTAGGTCTTTTCTAAATATGTTGCTATATATCTGGCAAAAACTGTTATTATGAAGTTAAATGAAGTAAATACAAAGTTAATTTCTTGATTTACAAATCAATATTATCGTGATATTAAAGCATGCCTCTTCCCAAAACACCTTGTCAACGCCGATAACAAGGAAGGAGAAACAGATGCCAGTACTGCTCTCACAGCACTGACATGCTGTCCTGAATGACCCAATTAGGTTGGGGAAGGGGTGTGGCCTGGATCCCCAATTCCGTGGAGTTGCCACCTCCACCCTCACTCTAAATAGCTTATACAAAATCAAGTTATTCACATCACTAACACAAAATCCAGCAAGCTAGTCCTGAAAGCCATCTACATTTATATATTTATATGTTACTGTGTACATTAAAAAAAGAATTTTATTGTGCTTTTCACATACCTAAGTTTTTCTATCATTTTATTTCTAGGTTTCTTGGGAAGGGAAGCGAAAGACTAAGAAAAAAGGTACATCAAGAAAGTCAGACTATGAAGTAACACTACACACATAACTAGCGAGATAGAATTTAAAAGATACTATTATCAAAAAGCAGTATACATATATATAAAAGAAAACAAAGTCTCCTCCCATAAATCCATATTATTCCATGATAGATTTTCACAGCAACCAGTATATATATCAATATATTTTTCACAATCAGTTCAGTTATCGAGAGAGTATGCTTTTAGAATTGAAAGATATCATTTCCATAGCAGCTAGACATTGTCCTATTAGAGAAATGTGCTTAGAAATGGTACAGTGATTTGCTCATTCTGATGACTATTTACAGATATCTATTTACGTTAGCAATAAATAATCATGGTATCAAAAGAGAATGCTCGTGCACACCCCGAGATGGCTGCATGCTCTGAAAACATGTACATGTAGCTCAGTGCCAGTGCCAGCGCGTGCCCTTGAATCTTCTCCCCATCAGTCTTGCTTCTGGGGGATGCATCCTTCCATTTCTACCACCTCCGGCCAGCCTTCATACTTGTTCGTGTCCTTATTGTTCTTTATGTGCTGTTGGAACACAATCATAGTAGTTTTAAAAACCTCTATTGATTGTTTATCTGCAATAACAGTTTAGTGTATTCATTTCACTAACACTATGTCAACAAGGAGCTCATATAAATTACTGTTCAAGCCCCAGCCAGGTGGCTGTTAGTTGGAACACTGTCCCATAGACCAAAAAGGTTCTCGCTCAGGGCATAGACCTAGGTTGCAGGTTCGATCCCCAGTGAGGGCGTGTATGGCAACAGTTCCGTGTTTCTGTCTCACATCGATGTTTCTCCCTCTCTATTTCTCTCCCCCCTTTTCCTCTCTCTCTAAAATCAATAAAACATATCCTAGGCTAAGGATTAAAAAAATTATTGTTCAAGATATTAAATGGGGCATGGCATGCAGTGGCAGACCTTCAAATAACCCACTGAAAGAGCTAAACATCGCAGATTTCTGTAAAGGATCACTTGTTAGCCAAAAGGTAAAGTTCACATTCTACTAACTTCTAAAGTATTTTCAAACTTAATTGATTATATAAAAAGCTCAATTAAAATCTTTAATAACCAATGCTTCCTAAAAGGCTTCAGGCACAAGTAATCATATGCCAATGCATTGCCATGTAGGAAAAAAATTCCCGAGAACTTACAAAAAAATACATGAACATATTAAATGGCTGCTTTATCTAAGTTTTAAATAACTGGGATTAAAATATTTACCATACAATTTCACACAATTCGGTTTTGTCCATTAATGATTAAAGTCTAAGACACTAACCTGTTCAAAAGGACTTTTTGTTTTAATGCCTTTGCCACCACAGAAGACCCAGTTGTCTCTAAAGCCCAGATTGGTAATAGATGTGCTCCCCAACTCCGCAATGAGCCGCCGCGCCTCATCATTGAGTCTTAGGGGGAGAAAAAGAATAATACGATAAACATAGTGCATTCAAGTTAGCTTAGTGATCCCAACTCACCTAGGATATCTAACATATAACATGAGATAAAATGAGAAAATGGCAGCTTAAATAAGACAACGTAAGAAATTTTTTTTGAGTAACAGACATATATGAGTTTCAGGTATACAATATAGTGATTTGACATTTTCATACCTTATACATGATCACCCCATTAATTCCTATTATTTGAATTCTTTAGTGACAAAAGACATGAGATCTAGCAATTATATTTTAAGCTTATTTTATTAAGAAGTACCATTTAGTCTTTATTTCACAGCAATAATTAACTCTCATCAGTTAGTAGATGCCTATCTAGGCTAACGCAGGGTCTTAAAAAACCAATAACTTTATAAAATTAAACATCACTTTGAATCTCCAGTCAAATCTTTGCAAACCGCAGAACTGAATAAAGGTAAATGCTCATAAAAATCTAGATGTTTCTAATTTTACATCTTATTAAAATAAAGTGAACTTTGAGAACAGGGACATAAGTCATACTCCAGTGATAACTGCCACGTGGTTATTTAATGAAAGTGAAAATATTAACCACACAGCAGCTAAGTACCTCCCCAGAGGAAGGCCAGTGGCAAAAGCCAACTGCTAGGGAATAGATAACTGAAAGATGCCATTAAGGAATTTTGTGTAGGTTATTACCCTAATGTTGAGTGATTCTTAATCTTCTCAAAATAGCAAAGGAAGTCAGTAGCTACATGCTAACTGTAGAGCTAAAAAAGAAAAAAAAAAGATAACTAAGGGCTGCCCGTGCAATTGTTTTATTTACCCAAAAGATTGCACTACGGGCACTCGGAGAGTTCTGTTCTGTTATAAATCTAAGGCAAGGCTGCCTGCAGCGGGTGGCCCTGTTGGTTGGAGCGTTCTCCTTACACCGAAAGACTAGTAGGGAGCATACAGGAGGCAACCGATGGATGTTTCTCTCTCTCTCTCTCTTTCCCCCATCTCTAAAAACCAGTGGAAACATATACTCAGGTGAGGCTTAAATAAAAAAATCTGCAAGGCAAGGGTTTTTTGTTGTTTTATTTTTTTGCAAATCGCTGGAGGACCATTAACCTCACATAGCATGAGGGTCAGTAAGGAAGGTACTTGGTTGTCTCAGAGTTCCTTGAAATGTCTCATACTAACATCAGTTAGCACTTTAGGGTATTAAGGAGAAAACACTGGGTCCAATAGTTCTCATTTAATTAACTTGAAGATAAGCAGGGTAACCTTTTTTTGAACAGGAGCTTTAGTCCTGGCCAGTATAGCTCAGATGGTTAGAGCGTCCTCCCAATATGCTAAGGTCGCAGGTTCAACACCCAGTCAAGGCACATACAAGAAGAAACCACCAATGAATGCATAAGAAGGTGGAACAACAAATCAATGTTTCTCTCTCCCCACCAACTCTAAAATCAGTTAAAAAAAAATAAATAAAAAATTTGATATTTTTCTCTCTCACTCCCTCCCCCCACCAAATCAATAAATTAAAAACAAAAAATAAATTTTAAAATGTTTCATAAGACAGGAACTACATATATCATTAGACTTCCACAGTTTAGGCAAACCACGCCAGGGAGTTGCGGGCTATTTAACCACAGCCTGGTCCTGCTGTCCTCCTGAGGAAGTTCATCAGAATCAGTGACAAAATCAGTTGTCCCGAAATATTGAGCCTTTCAGACTCAAATCTATATAAAGTGATGCATCTGTAACCAAGTGAAATCAAAATAAATGAAATGGCTGTGCCAAAGAACCAGGGAGTCCCGGCCTTCCCATAGGACCGGTGTAGGTGCGCCTGGCTTGCTGCCCAGTCTGTCTGTAGCATGTTTCCTTTGCCCATCTGGACTGACAAGTGAGCTATCATTTATTTGTCAGCTGACTTGGTAAGAAACTTTTGATTTAGAGGGACACTCCGTGGAAGTACTGCCTAAACCGTTTTCTTATTTTCAAACAGTGCTAGCGTGTCTTAGATCTGGGAACACTGTTCAATTCCATTCGTTAATCCAATGCTTCTACCATCCACCTACTCTCTTAGAACATTTTACTTGCAACATCAGCACTAAGAGGTGAGCTCTGCGGCCGTAACAGGAACAAATAGCACTGGATGCAGAGGCGGGGCAGCAGGCTCACTGCGAGGCCTAGTGCCCTCCTCCTGCTGAGGCCTCAGTTCCATCTCAGAGACATGTCCGACGGGCGCCTCACAGGAATGTGAAATTCACAGATGATGAGGGATTGCTATATACACAAAAACTGCCTGCAAAATCAGTGATTGTCCAAATGCAGGCCTGGCCCTCTGCAAAAAGTATATAAAATCTTTCTTAGCTAAGAATTTTATATCAGCTAAGAAATACACTGAAGGGCAGCCATACTTTTGAATTTCAGAAGTGATCATTTTGATCTGTAGAAATAAACTAAGCCAATTTAGACAGAGATCTAGAAGCAACTTGAAATTAAGCTTTACATGTTGACTGGGCTCTTTCTCTCCTTGCTTTCCCCTGAGGACACCCCTGGGCCCTGTGCAGAAAGGGGTTAAAAGAACAGGCCTGAGTTGGCAAGACAGGGGCAGGCGCCTGGAAACCTGAATTTTGCCAGGGCTCCCACCATTCCCAGAATCGATGAGAATGGTTCGCAGTGCCTAAACTGTAAAGAAAAAAAAAATGCAGTGTACGATTAATACCCACTTTCTCTCTGGAAGTCTGGGATTTTGGGGTGCCTACATGACCAGCTCCCAACAAGAATCCTGGGCACGGAGTCTCCATCAAGCTTCCCTAGTGGACAGAATTTCAAGGTTATCATACTTTGTTCCCAGAGGAATTAGGCATGTCCTGTGTGCCTCCCCGGGGAGAGGGCTCTGGGAAACATGTGCCCGGTTCCCTGCAGACTCTGTGCCACGCACCACCCCCTGTGCTGACTCAGCTTGGTGTCCTTTTGCTGTAACAAACTGCAGCCACAGGTGCGGTCTCTACGCTGGGCCCTGTCAGTCCTCCTAACCAATCAGCAAACTGGGGGTTGTCCTGGGCATCGTTGCCACAGGTCCCTATCCATGTCTATCAACTAGTTTTATAACAAGATAATTCTCTTAATAACTTCTAAGTTTTCCGATCTGCCCATGTAGCGAGTGGGGGATTTTATTATTCTTTTTTTAATATTTTCTACGTTAACAAGCTAAAAGAGAATTTCGCACTTCAAAAAGCATTTTACCCTCCACTTGCAGTTTGGCTCAGTGGATAGAGCGTCGGCCTTTGGACCAAAGGGTCCCTCCCAGGTTTGATTCTAGTCAAGGGCATGTGCCTTGGTTGCAGGCTCCTCCCCGGGTCCTGGTCGGGGTGTGTGCAGGAGGCAACCAATCGATGTGTTTCTCTCACATTGATGTTTCTCTCTGTCTTTCCCTCTCTTCCACTCTCTCTAAAAAAAGATCAATGGAAAAATATCTTCAGGTGAGGATTAACCAAAAAAAACACAAGTTTATAACCATGCAACATAGCCAATATTTTAAGCACTAGATGAATATATATGGGTGTCGAAATGTCCCATTTTTTAAAAAGCAGAGTAACTAGTACAACGCTACACAGCATGGAACTCAGAAGAGCTTTTCATTCTATACTGGAGCACCATGAGTCTGTTCCATGTATTTTAATCTTTGCCTATGGTCTTAACTAGCTCAGTTGTTAAAATTTTATATGAAATAAATTATTTTAGTTAAGAATTTTCTTTGAAAGGAACAGAACATTCTCCTTTAATAAACTGTACGGTGGACACACAGGTGTTCTAGGAAAGATTCTCAAGTTGCACAGCGGAGCAGAAAGAGAGGCCGGGAACCGGGGAGGGGCGTGGGCTCCGCCTGGTCTCTGCCTGCAGGGAAAGGCAGACACCCGCATCCCCCAGTCACGCCATCTAGCCACGCCAGCGCCCTTCGCGAGCGGTACAGAAAGCAAGGAGAACTGATATTCTGGGCTCAATCAGACTAGTGGGAAAGGACAATCGGAAAGTAGAAGTGTCAGGAACTAGGAAGAAAATGACCATGTTACCTCAGGAGAATGAAGGCTAAGAAACTCTAGGCATAGGAAGACCATGTCGCCGAGACTTTAAAGAGAGCATATTATAAGAGGTTCAGATTAGAAACTCTTATAAGAGACTATGATTCTTTAAAAACAAACAAAAACTCCAATAAATTTCACTCTGTAATTTGCTAATAATCTCAGAAAAAAGAGAGGATAGTTTCTAAATTAGTGGTACAATTTCGTGTTCTGTGATGGGCTCAAACTTAAAAAAAAAAGTGCAAAAACAGAGGGTAAATCCCATTGCTAATGACAACTTTATGGCTTCTACCAGGAAGAACTATAATGCTTGGGATGCATGGAGTCTCATAAAACTCTCAGAGCCACAGAAAGAACTCCTGCTCCTAAGTGTGAATAATGACGTGACCCACCGTTTCACAAGAATGATATATCAAGATCAAAGCATGATTGTCTTTTCCAAGGAGGCAAATGCTCTGTGATCAACACAAAAAGGGAACAGGGGCTCCAGATTGCCCATATAAATGCTTTAAAGTAAATTTAAATCTCTAGGCCCACCCACACCACATACTTAATTCTAAAGGAACTCGTTAATGCAATCTTCCATGCAGCGTCAGTTACTTTAGAAGCATCGTGGAAAATAGAGTTGCTAAGACATTAAAAGTGCAATATTCCAATTTTTAAAAAAGGCAAGAATTTTAAACAGTGGTCCAATAAAACCAATCCCAATTCGTAGCAAAACTCTTAAAAGGATTGTAAGATCATGTAAGCGTTAAAAAACAGAAGAGAAGGGGTCGTGGGAAGGAAGTGTTACTGTCGTGACCAGCTGGCTAACAGCAATGATAGGAAAGGAGCAAAGGGGAGGCCAGACATGGTAAGCATGGTCACCTGGGCAGCTTCACCAGGAGCTGCAACCTCACACTCCCAGGAACCACGGGCCATTCCCCGAAGGCCACTAGGGGGAGGGAAACGGACACACGCACAGTGACGTCGGATGACAGGTGACATGCTTGACTGTCAGTCTCACCTGGGAACAAAGATACTGGCCAGAGGGGTGGAGCCACTGCCAGCACTCGAAACCCTGCAGGATTCACTGGAGAAGCTCCTAGCTAAAATTCCCAAGGAATTCTCTCTCCTGTTCCCCTTGTTTCACTCCTGCTTCCTTGCACTCGCTTGTTCTGTGACCTGCTAGCCCGCCATGTGGCCCGAGAACCTGCACGGCTCATGGCCGTGTGGAACCCCACACGCAATGGTCTGAAGCTAGGAGCAGAAGCTAACCCAGCCAGATGCTGGCCTGGACTGGACCTTAATATGGAGCACAAACTCTGGGCAGTGGCTTTGATTCTGGTTCTGCTGAAGACAAAATGGGACTTTTCAATGAAGGAAAAATACCACATGATCTCACTCATTCATGGATAATAAAGACCATTACAAACTTTTGAACAATAATAGATACAGAGGCAGAGCTGACTCAAACTGATTGTCAAACTGCAGCGGGAAGGCCAGGGAGAGTTGGGGGACAGGAGAGAGGGGGGTAAGAGATCAACCGAAGGACTTGTATGCATGCATATAAGCATAACCAATGGACATAAGACACTGGGGGGTAAGGGAGGCCAGGGGATTGTCAAGGGCGGGAGGGGGGCGGGGGGGGGAAAGGACACATATGTAATACCCTTTGTAATACTTTTAGCAAAAAAAAAAAAAAATGGGACTTTTTCCATGGCGGGATGGAGGGAGATGGGGCCTGGGGTGTTGGGGGGGGAGGGGGGGGATCCCTTAATGTTACCTTATCAATAAGGTGTTCCACGATACCTCATGGTCCCATGGAGGCCTCAGGAAATTCTTGTCCCTGTGACACTCCAAAAACCCCACTTCCACCAGCAACAGGTGGGGACGCAGGGGACACCCCACCCATAACAGAGGGAGGAATAAATAGCCAAGTCACTGTGATCTCAGCTACTGCAGCTTTTGAAGAGGTTTTGGGCAGTAGAACAGGGCACTGCAGTCAGCACAATTCAGTGAATTTCAAGGGGGCACCTGGTAAGTCTCAGAAAACAGCCGATTTCCACTGAGAGAGCAGTGCCAGTTTATGGATGTTTCTAAGTGAAGTAGTTCACTGACATTGTGCCTTTTGCCTAATTCAACTAAAGATGTGTTAAAAATGTAGAGAGTTCAAAGGTTAAATAAAACTGGCATATTCAACCACTGCCATCTTCCTGGATAGAATTAAATAGAATATAACAGGCTATTCTTATTTAAAAAAAAAAAAAGTAACTTGCTACTTGCTTTTGCTGAGAGATGAGGATCTTACATGAATAATTTGAGATTTTCAAGTTAATAGTACAAACAGCAGCTGGATGATATGGGCTATTAGGGCCCCTTGGCAGCTCGAAAAGCAGTTTCTGTTCTGCACTTGATTAATGACACCCTCGCAGGAGGGCCCCTGGGGTAAACATTTTTATCAGTGACTTCGATTAGACATAAGAACTCCTTTGAGAGGATGCAAGCTGATCACGAAAC
>NW_005872767.1:34274-35290 GCF_000147115.1 Myotis lucifugus | reverse complement strand
AGAAATTCGATCTCCGCAGCATGGCAAGCTAGCATCTGCACTGCGGCCTGGACGGGCCAGACCACATCTGGAACGCACCGCTCCATTTGGGCACTCAGTTTAAGACAATCGACCAGAGCAGGCCCCAGAAAGGCAGCCAGGAGGGGAAAAGGACCTAGAAGTTCAACATGATAAAAGGTTAAAGAGCCTTCCTACTGAGCCTAGAAAAAGGAAAACTAGGAGAAATGCCGTTGGGCTTCAAATACTTGAAGTAGCAAATGATTTGGGGGAACATATTTATTGTTTCGTTGTTCCATTTATTCAAGCAAAGGACCATCGGGCAGAATTTAGAGGGAAGCAACGCTGAGAACATAACATTTACTCAAGAACAGTTTTCATGTTTTATTTCAAATAGAGAAATGACGAGGGTACTGACGCCCTGACGGGTGAGTTCAGCAGAGGAATTCACTGAGAAGCTCCAAGGGAACCTGGCCTTAAAGAACCCTGACGTCAAAGACACCATCAAGGCTTCACTTAGGCATGATGCTAACCTGCCATGGTGTTCTCTCCAAAAGGAGACGTACAACAGCCACATTTAACTTGCTCGCTCAAACATTTATTCCTTATCAGACAAACAAAAAACTTATTTTACAGGGGAATGAGGTAGAAAGTAGGCATCATTTGAGAACTGAATTTCCCTAAAGTGTAAGTTTTCTTGGAAAACTTGGTATGTGTGTTTTTTACTGTTTTGTTTTTCTTAAATGTGTTTCCTGGTTAAAATCAAGTAACACTGGGATAAACAACGGTAAAGAGGTTTCTGTAGGGCAGCACTTCAGAGCCCTTTATTGTAGACCGATAAAAAGTACACAATACCAGGTGTGATCCCCAAACTGATTGGATCATTATCAGTTTGAAGGACCGGGGTTCCACGGCATACACCTTGGGAAGTGCTGTGATGGGGACCAGTCCGTTATTCTGCTGAAGCTCAGAGCACAGACCAGGGGCTCATTACATATGATAGCCCCTGGGATCCAAAG
>NW_005872767.1:30844-33195 GCF_000147115.1 Myotis lucifugus | reverse complement strand
ATAAATGGGGCCACATCTGAAGAAAAATAAAAGATTGAGGGGAATTAAATGACCATCATGATAATCTGTAAAGTTAATAACATAAAATATTAAATTTGTAAATTAATAAGTTCTAATGTAAAATAACCAAAAGAAAGATAAATCTTATAAACATGTTAAAGAATTAAGTTTGTTCCTAAACTTAACATTAAGTTTGTTCCACCATCAACTTAAAATGTCCAATCCTGATTCCTCCTAAATGTCTTTGCACAGATATTCCAGGGGCTAAATGAAAAAACCATTGCAAGGTTATTACTTATGATTTGAAGTAAGAAAGTCAGGGAGCATGAGAAAGGCTCATGAACTCCCTCCATCTATGTAAATGTGTTTGGCTACTTTTCTAAAAAGAGGATACACACATTTTATTCAGTTCACAAAAGGGTCTGTAACTTCAAAATATTATACAAATGTTTATACACACACACACACACTTTCACACACACACACACACACACACACAAACCCCGACTTAAGGGATCTTCTGGGCAGATCTACTTAGCATATACTAATGGGAAGAATATAGGCTGGGTTACTTTAAATTTACTCAGTTTCTTTCCATAGCAAAGACTCCTAAGATTTTCTCTAGCTGATTGCATTTTATAATAGCAGCCTTGATTCCGAAAATATGTAGAGCAGCTAACAAATCATTTCTACTTAAATGCAAAAATGGCAGCAAGCTGCAACTATTTCTTAACTAGAGGCGTATTTTCAGCAGTGATGAATCTACCTGTGATGACAGACCGGAGCTTCTGGTCACATTTTGCTAGCGTGTTCCTATGTAATAATTCATGGTAAGAACAATGATGCTTCAGAATCTAACATGGATGGTAGTGTTTTAGGTTTACACAGTCTTCACAGCTATGAAAAGTTCTCCTAATCTCATTTAAAAACAAATAATATGTGGCCTCTTGTTAAAGCTAAAGAAATATTAGGAAAGCTGAACTGCCTGAAAACTCTGCTGGCTTCCTGGCCATATGTTAGGGGATGGATGGGGAGGTGCAGAAGAGCAGCCTCGAGCTGGTAAATTCCCCACACCAACAGCTTAGAGAAGCCGCAAAAGATAAGTCAGTGGGGTCTTCCTTCAAAGCTGAGGAAGAATCTCTTCTTTGGGGGCAGGGGAGCATCCTGCACCACGGTGCCAGCTCCTTGTCTCTGCGTGCTGGTGAGCGACTGCCACCTGCTCTTCAAGGGACTTCCTAATACAAAGGTGTCTGGCCCGTGAACTGGAAAGAAAATTCTATTCCTTCTCTCGGATACCCATTTTTTGAGACCAAAAATGGTATGTAAAGAAAATCAATTCAGTCAGTTCAAAATGCTTTGCTATGGCCATCTTCAAATTACTTACTCTTTTTTACAATTTCAGACAGAAACCTAAAGGAGCCCAAAGCTTTGAATGAGCTGTCCTGCAGAAAATAGAACTCAGATGCTTTAAATCTCTATTTTTATGTCATTTTTCTTCACTATACACCACAATTTTTTATATTAAAAAAGAAAACCACAAAACAATTTACAATATGACTGATAACTGGATATTTAGTGAAAAGAAAGCGAAACAAAATGAACACAAAAATGGTGCCATTATGGCCCTGGCCGGGTGGCTCAGTTGGTTGGAGCACCATCCTGTGCACCAAAGGGTTGTGGGTTGGATTCCTGGTCAGGGCACATACCAAGGCTGCGGCTTGATCCCCGGTTGAGTCATGTATGGGAACCAATCAATGTTCCTCTCTCACATCAGTTTCCCTCTCCCTCCCTCCCTTCCTCTAGAAACCAGTGGGAACACATCTTCGGGTGAGGATTTTTTTTAAATGGTGCCATTATGCTCTCATTAATGGGCTACATTATACTGAGGCGATTAAGAAGGCAGCGCTAGCCCTGCCCGGTGTTGCTCAGTGGTTAGAGGGTCGGCCCGCACACTGAAGGGTCTTGGGCTAGATTCCCAGTCAAGGGCACAGACCTAGGTTGAGGGTCTGATCCCCTGCCCCAGTTGGGGCCTGTATGGCAGGCAATTGATCAATGTGTCTCTCTCACATCGATGTTTCTCTCTCCTCCTCCCTCACTCCCTTCTACTCTCTCTAAAAATCAATGTAAATGGAAAAATCCTTGGGTGAGGATTAAGGAAAAGAAAAAGGTTGACTGTTGTGGAACTTGAGCATCTGCCTGAAAAGAAATCCATTCAGATACTACATGGGGTAGGCAGACCCACCCCGGGTACTTCTGGGTTGGCTTCCCCAATACATGGTTGGTCTGGGACAACCTGGATGTTTTATCTTTTCTCAAAGTCCAATTTTTCTCCTCTCCTTCCCCTGTTCACC
>NW_005872767.1:27385-29084 GCF_000147115.1 Myotis lucifugus | reverse complement strand
GAGAGGAGTATACAAGATGAACAAACACACACTCTCATGTGTGGAGATATTTATACTTCTATACATACATAATAGGTATATAAAGTTGTTGTAAATTTTACTGATATAAAGTATGTGTGGTACATAATTTCACAAATAATAAAATCTCTAATTACTTAGTAAATTCCACATAGCCAATTGATTCTCACTGAATGTGCTAACTGATTTTCATAGACGTTTTATCTGTGGTTAACCTATGGTTGCAAATGATGAATGAGTGCAGTTCTATCCCTCAAAACTCAGCAGCAAAAAAACCCCCAAACAATCCAAACAAAATGGAAAACAGACATGAATAGATATTTAACTGAAGAGGATATTCAGATGGCAAAAAAAAAAAAAAAAACCCACAAAAGATGTTCAACATTATTAGCCATAAGGAATAGAAAATTGAGATGTCACACGACATACCCATTAGGACAGCTAAAATAAAATTCAAAAGTGACACACCAAACGCTGGCAAAATACAAAGAAATTGTGTCTCTCATATGTGCTGGTGGGAATGTAAAATGGTGCATTCACTCTGGAAATTATTTGAGAAGGGAAGTTTCAAAATGCATTTGCTCTGTTCCTTTCAGAAATGTATAAGTAAAATCTATTATGAATATTAATAGGCAACAGCTGAGATTAACTTGTTACGTTAGTAACTGTCAGTGTCTTCTCCAAGTAGAGATCATCTCAGAGTATGGTGCTGTGTCTGTCAGAGCTAAGAAGTAAAGGCAACAGGGAAGCGCTATGACAAGAGCTTCCCACAAGAGGGCAGCAGCTCACCAATTTTTGAAAACTAATTCACTCAGGAAACCTACAACTGAAGATTTTAAATGAATGTTAGTCCTCACTCTTATTAATCCAAGTTGAAATTTTCTTTTATCCTCCATGAATATGAAGGTTCCCCACTCCCCTACCACTCCATATCTCTAAGCAAAAGTAAATGATCATATGACCATATAGAGTCTACATCATCTAATATTGCTTTGATTCAAATACCTACTATATATTCTAGCTACTACTTAAAATGATTAGTTTAGATCTGGGTTTAACAAACTACATACAGCTCATGGTACAAATCTAGCCACCTGCTGGATTTTTTTGTTTTGTTTTATTTTACTACCCATGAACTTAAAATGTTTTTTACATTTTTAAATGGTTGTATTTCAAATAATTATTCTTTACTTCTTGGCCCTCAAAAACAAAAATACTATCTGACCCCTAGATGGAAAAAATAACAATCCCTCAAAACAGTCTACTATATATTGCTATACCAAATATGAAGATTATATAAAAATAAGTGAAGTATTATTCCTAATATAAACTTCACATAAACTAAAATCAAATGAGTATATGTCTGCAATAAAAGCTGTATCTTGAATGTAAGTAAATTCCATGGGTTCTCTAAATGCAAAAGTAAAAAAAGCTACAATTTTGTTGTGAGACACCTTATGTTTAAACCCAAGATTTTGTGTTTCTAACTAATGAAATCCATCTTAATCTCCATAATATATATCTCAACTGCATCTACTTATCCTTAAAGCCATGACACAGGAACCTAATTGGCAACTCTCGTCCTGGGTCTGCGTTAGGATTTCTCAAACTCAATCTATGATATCATGGACCTGATGTTTCATGTGGAGAGGTTAGTCCTGTGCAATGTAGGATGTTTAAG
>NW_005872767.1:22886-24999 GCF_000147115.1 Myotis lucifugus | reverse complement strand
TGTCTCAAAGCAGCAAGGAAAGACACTGAGCCAAGTCCTGCTCAACCCCGAGACCCCCGCCTGGGCCCTGCCCAAGGTGCGGAAGGAAAGGCCACTGGAAATTGGACTGTAGTCTGGCCCTCCAGGTCAGGCCTCAGCCAGTCCAGCATGGCCACCCTCTGGATCCGGTTTGGAGCTCCCAGACCTCCTGGGACTGGCCACCGAAGAAGCTGCCCAGGCCCCGACAGGGCCCCACAGACTTATACCACCAGGACAGAGCTTCGGGTAAGGACTGTGGTGGCAGATAAGCTGATCTCCTTTTTAATTAACATTAGGGCCACTTATTCTGCCCTCCCTGAATTCGTTCCTTGGCCACGCCTCAGTCTCTATTATGGGGGTTGACGGATCAGTCTCACAGCCATTAGACACCTCACTCTACACTGCATCTTACTAAATTCCCTCATTCACTGTTTTTCTGGTTCTGCCTGGGTGCCCATCCAGGGCTGCCATGCGTCCCGTTATGGGGCCCTGTTGTTCCAGACCACAGTCGCCTAGCTCAGCTTCCTGTGAACGCCTTATCTCCTTATCTCCTCCATGACTGTCCCCTCCTCTGAACTGAGAACTACTCTGACCTCAGCATCCTCTCTCCCCATCCCCCTCCACCCTTCCCAAAGGAAAAATGTTGCAGTTTTAAAATCCAAGCGGCTAGAGGCCTGGGAACAAGCTGCGCGACCTGCTCCCCCCCCCTCCTGCCTTTTCTCCAGCCTCATATCCAGGTCCCTGGCTTCCACTGCTTCGTCCCTTTCTCTTTTCCCTTGGATAACAGCGCATTCTAACATTTCCTCCCACTTTCACTGCAATACCTACCTCTCTCAGGCTCACCCTTTCTCCTGGTTGACAGTCATTAGAGCAGGAGTAACACTCCTAAATAGCACATCAATAGGAAATGCCTTGCCGAAACCGGTTTGGCTCAGTGGATAGAGCGTCGGCCTGCGGACTGAAAGGTCCCGGGTTCGATTCCGGTCAAGGGCATGTACGTTGGTTGCGGGCACATCCCCAGTGGGAGATGTGCAGGAGGCGGCTGGTCGATGTTTCTCTCTCATCGATGTTTCTAACTCTCTATCCCTCTCCCTTTCTCTCTGTAAAAAATCAATAAAATATATTAAAAAAAAAATAGGAAATGCCACCAACTGCTTTCTGTGTGCTGCCCTCGGACGCCCTCCGCTAACAGCGGTCCCCCTACCCACCCCCTTTAACCTCTCGAGCCCTACATCCCCACAGCCTCAAAATCTTACAGAAGTACCTCTGTACACGGGAGCAGATTTCCCACGGGTCTGCTACTCATCCCAGCTGAACCTGGCTTCCTGCAACATCACGGTTCGCGTCAACATGACCATCCAGGCACCCCCCAGAGGGTTCTTCTGGTGTAACGGTACCCTAACAAAGGCTATATCACCTTTGACACAGGTCTGCTACCCAGCTTCCCTGGTCCCCCAGTTAACCATGTATGGACCAGGGGAGTTCCTACAAAAACTTACCAGCCCCCTCCCGCTTAAAACGCACTATCTTTCTCCCCATAGTGGTCGGTCTCTCCCTGGCCTCCTCTCTGGCAGCGGGGGGCCTGGGTGGCAGTGCTCTAAGTTACAGCGTCTTTTCCTCTCGGGAGCTGGAGGGAAAACTGCAGATAGCCCTAGAAGCCTCTGCTGCCTCCCTAGCCTCCCTGCGACGCCAAATAACATCAGTGGCCAGAGTCGCCCTGCAAAACAAGCGGGCCTTCGACCTGCTTACGGCAGACAAGGGTGGCGCTTGACTGTTCCTGCGAGAGGAATGCTGCTACTACATCAACGAAACAGGGCTAGTCGAAGAAAACATTGACGTCCTCAGTAAACTGGGGGAGGAACTGAGGCAATGCCGACGAGAGGGAGGCCCCTTCGTGGGATGGTGGGAGGGAGGAATGATGCAATGGATACTCCCTGTACTCACCCCCTTACTAACACTCAGCCTAATCCTAATGCCTGCTCCCTGCATTTTTAGATTTTTGCAGTCCCGCATGCAGCAAAGCTGTCGGATAACAGTCAACCAGCTCCTCTTACACCCTTACAGCCCGTTACCCCTGGACCCCCCAGATCCTGAC
>NW_005872767.1:19388-21104 GCF_000147115.1 Myotis lucifugus | reverse complement strand
GAAAACTGAAAGCCAAATCCTTCCTGATATCCCCCCCCTGTCGAACCAAGCCCCTCCTCCCCACCATGCTCTTTCCCTTCTGACCTGTTTATTCTGTACAGAGAAAATCTGCTAGTAGAGTTTGATCTCTTCTTCGCCATTAAAACTTACATTCCTCCTTCAAAGTGGGGTAGAGGGAGATCTCCAAAAGCCAATCTACAATGAGGGAGGCCATGAACTCTCTTTCCTATTATTTAGAATCAACCTTGGGGCCTTTCCTAGCCAACCAAAGTAAGATAGGAAAAAAGTAAGATAGGAATGGAAACATTCTAAGTTAATAGGCAGGGTATTATTTAATCCTAGAGGGCCCGGTGGCCGAAAATTCGTGCAAGAGTAGGCCTTCCTTTACCCCCGGCCTGCCGGCACCGGGCTTCCCTCTGGCACCCGGGACCCCAGGCTTCCCCGCTTCGGCCGCCCCACAGGCACCCGGGACCCAGGCTGGCTTCCCTCCAGCCCCGGCTTCGTCAGGAAAGACGTCCGGTCTAATTAGCATATTACCCTTTTATTATTATAGATATAAGCTCTACAAACTGAAATCCAAGTGTTGTTGTTTTTCTACATAATTCAGTAAAACAGGACTATTATAATGAGAAATCAGAAGACAACAAATTAGCAATGGGTTATCATTAGCATGAGGGAAAAGAAAGCACGAGTCAGGACCTTAAAGATCACCTAGAGCTCAAGCCTTTAATTTTACAAGGAAAGTGTCATTGTAAGAGGCTATAGGACCTGCCCGTAGCTAATTGAAAAAGGGACTAAGATAAATATTTAAAAGCTTCTCTATTAAAGAGAAAAGACACATGAAATGCTGGGAGAAACAGCCTAGTTTCCTCCCCTCTATCTATAAAATTACCTCACTATTATCATAATTAATGGCACATTTGTTAGATATATGAATTCAAATAAGTTCATATATCTAATTTTCTAGGCCAGAGCAGATTAAAAGCAGCCAACTAAAACAGGTTTGTAACTTCAGAGGCAGAAACTTGAACCAACGGCAGTTGACAATGAGGTAGGAGACTGAAAAATCTGAACACCATCCTTTGCAGAGCATGCTGACACAGGGAACCAGTCAGCTCAGTGGCAAGCAGCTCCGTGCCGCATGGGCTTGAGGTTGTAAGGGATTATCTCACACTTCAACAGGCAGCGTTCAAACTCTTAAAATGAAAGGTGTTGGTTTGTAAGACAGTGTGCATGAGCAAGGGCACGGTTATCAAATAGGACAGCGATTTTCAACAGGTGTGCTGCCAGAATTTTAAAACACGCAATACCTGACTACTTAGTCGGGGCACTGACCTCTTTTCCCTTAGGTTGTCATGTAAAAAATGACAACAGCCAACACAACAATAGCTGACTGGTGTGAACGAATAAAAATCACTTTTGATTTTTTCTGGTCAGATCAGCAAAACATATTTTTTGGTATGCTGCAGAATTTTAGCAGTCTGTGTGTGCCATGAGATGAAAAAGGTTGAATATTGCTGAAATAGGACTTTGCAGCATGCAAATCCCTCCATGCTGCTCGAGTTGGTAGGCACAGGCCATGTGTGAGCACTTGAGGTGTGGCCAGTGTGACTGAGAAACCGAACTTTTAATTTTAATTCATTTAAATGAATTAACTTTTCCATATGATTGAAGAATCTGAATTAAATAGCTACATGGGTCTATGGCTCTAATATG
>NW_005872767.1:13748-14605 GCF_000147115.1 Myotis lucifugus | reverse complement strand
ATTATTCTGAAATGAGAAGTAAAATATAAGCATACAAATTAAATTTTCACCAATTCAATAGTCTGGAATCCAATAAGGTTTTGTGGACATAGTATACAACTTAAGTTATGACAACAAAATAAGCCCTCTGCCCTAAGCACGCCTGAATGAAACAGCTAAAACACACACGGGAAAGCCTGGCAGTTACCAACATTAGGAAAAATCAAGATAAAAATTAAGAGAAGCAATGATTAAGGTAGCTCAGCATTTGTTCATAGCTGATGACCAGCAGCTTTTCAACTAATACAGCTTTAAATGAATCCGATTCTGGAAACACTCTTTTTCCATGTCAAAACCCTAATCCTCAACTACCAAAATTCATTCCCCATTCAATCAGCATTTGCTATTTACAGGGCCTGGCACTAGATGCTGGGTGAAGCATCAAGGTAGTATTGCCCTCAAGATTTATTCTGCGGTAAGGAAAGACAGATACATGGAAAAGGATAAAAGGAAAGAAACTACAATGTAAGGCAGAAGAAAATCAGTGTCCAACTGAGATATGACTATTATGCATTAGAACAAACAGTTCAGAAACACGAGCAATACATTCTAATAGGACAGAGGGAGGTTGAAATACAATTTCTCTCAAAAAGGGGCACTTATGCAGTTTTGAAAAAGGAAAAGGATGCACAGATGAAGGGGGGTGAGAAAGATGTGCAGGGTGAGGAGTCAACATGAACAGAGGCTGAGGTATAAAAGGACAGGGTTTGTGTCCCTAGATCATATGCAGACTGGCATGGTGAGTGTGTGGCACAGGTGGGGAGGGGCAGATTAGAGGCAGCTTGGGGAGATAGGGCATATATCAAAGAGAAAGCAGA
>NW_005872767.1:10064-13602 GCF_000147115.1 Myotis lucifugus | reverse complement strand
AGTCTCTCCATTACTTAGAAAAAGAAAAAAATGTTCAACTTGCTTCAACTACCATCCCCTAATCTTCTTCCTTAACCATCGGCCTTTGTTAGTAGAATTAGCTAGCTGCATTGTTCCCACAGCACCCTGGACCAGTCCTCAAAGCCCTCAGTGTCTTTCTGCCATCATGCCTCTGAAACCACTGCACTCTCCCAGGCACCAGCTGGGCCTCTGTAGGAATAGTAGTACTGTCCACAGAAGGAGTAAGTCAAGCCTCACTGTACTTTGCGATAACTACTCGATGCTGGACCCAGGAAACTTCATTTTAAGATGGGCGCTGAACAACAGATGTTCTGAAAAAGAACCGGTACATTAAGAGAAACGACTGAAAGGGAAGAAGAGTCCATAACTTGGTAAGATGAAAACTTGTGAAAAGATGACCTGACGGAGGATAACTACAATTTAACTATTTGAGAGATCATTAATGCGGAAGAGAATTTAAGGAGGTGGAAGCAAGTGAGCTGCTATTACCTGGGAGTATAAAGGGCAGAATTCAGTGCAATACGAGGAAGTATACCTAAGTAGTCATTGTAAGAAAGTCACCTAAAAATGTTTATACACAAATTGATGACTACATGTCTGAATTGTCTAAAGCTTTGATCCTCAGAATGTGGTCCGTGAGCAGGAATCTCAGCATCACCTGGGAGCTTGTTAGAAATGCAGACTCCTAGAAAAAGGAACACTTGTGCACTGCTGGTGGGAATGCAGACTGGTGCAGCCACTATGGAAGGCAGTATGGAGGTTCCTCAAAAAATTGGAAATGGAACTCCCATTTGACCCTGTAATCCCACTTCTAGGAATATATCCCAAGAAACCAGAAACACAATCAGAAAGGATATATGCACCCAGATGTTCATAGCAGCACAATTCACCACAGCTAAGATCTGGAAACAGCCTAAGTGTCCATCAGTAGATGAATGGATTAGAAAACTGTGGTACACCTACACGATGGAATACTATGCTGCTGTTAAAAAGAAGGAACTCTTACCATTTGCAACAGCATGGATGGAACTGGAGAGCATTATGCTAAGTGAAACAAGCCAGTCAATGAAGGAAAAATACCACATGATCTCACTCTTTCATGGATAATTAAGACCATTACAAACTTTTGAACAATAATAGATACAGAGGCAGAGCTGCCTCAAACTGATTGTCGGACTGCAGTGGGAAGGTCAGGGAGGGTTGGGGGACAGGAGGGAGGGGAGTAAGAGATCAACCGAAGGACTTGTATGCATCCATATAACCATAACTAATGGACATAAGACACTGGGGGGTAAGGGAGGGCAGGGGCTTGTCAAGGGCGGGGGGGAAAAAGGACACTTATGTAATACCCTTTGTAATACTTTTAGCGAAAAATAAAAAAAAATAAAAAAGAAATGCAGACTCCTAGGCCCCATTCCAGACAATTAATCTGCATTTACCAAGACTCCCTGAAGATTCATCTGACAGTAAAGTTTGAGAAGCACTCCCTTAAGGGAATCTTGAAACTAGATATAAGAGGATGTGAACTGGTTCTTGTGCTTTCCCTCCAAATATTAATGTATGGAAAACAATTCACTATTCCCGAGATCTGAAAGTTGTTCCATCTACTTCCTGCCTACCAGGCCAAAATACTGTTAATTGGTTTCATAGCCTCACCTTTCAAGAGTGGTTTTTAATACCTTAAACAACAGCCAAAGCTTATGCAAACATTTCAAATGTTAATTTCTTTTATTAATGTAAATGTTAAAAACTGAGTTAAGGTAGCTTACAATGGTATGTTTACAATAGAGCATTAAACAAACTGGTGAAAAGAAAAATGTTGCAGGAGAAAAATAAGGGTAGAAAAGCAAATTGGATTTCTATGCCTGGTATTTAAAATGCATAATCATGACTCCTAACCACTTTTTAATTAAGGGCTAGGTTTGATTCCAAATTTCCTATAAGCCAGCTCAAATAGTGTGATATCTTCCACAATGCACATTTAGAATGCCATGATTAATGACCCTAAGCATGTATAAAAGACACTCCATTAAAGATATTCAAAATGTTGAATAGAAGATTTATGCTTTACACTGAATTGATTTTGAGACTTTCTATTGTGTTTTTTAAAACATTCGAATGAATCTCACTTATTGGCATAATTACATTTTCTTTTCTAGACAGACTACACAGCGTGACTCAATGTTGATAAGTGGTAACGAGACATTCACATCAAAAACAAGATTTAAAATAGGGTAAAAAAAATGGAACTTACCAAATAGATTTCCTAAACTTGCATCCATTTTTATTTCAAATACTTGAGAAATAACATAAAACGTCAGTAAAAATACTGCCACAGCTACCACCAGCTTTGCAGCACCTACATAAAGAGAAGAAACCAGCTTATGAGCCCACAGAACTTTTATTATGTAACATTTCAATGAAAAGTGTAAGTTCATATAAAGTCTTAAGACTAATACATTTTTACTTTTTACCTACTGAGCTTAATTTTACTTGAGTTACAATAAAATCTGTACCAACCACCCATCAAAATAAAGGATTTTCCTGATCAAAGAATTATCAGATTGACCAGCAATCTAAACAAAGAAATGCTTGAGTTATCAGCCTAATTTGACATTAAAAAAAAAAAAAACAACACAAAAAAACCTGCCATCAATTGGTGGCCGACTACACAAAAGTATCATGACTAATGGAACCTGCCACCAAGTTTGTTGGATGACCCCTTCCTAATCCTTTTCAAATATAAAGGGCAACAGTGCTAATACAGGGATGACACCAAAACACTGGACCTTCTGGAGCTACTGATGCAACAGAGCACCATGTCCACCCAGCAAGGAGCTCTCAAGTGAAATGTCCTATCACCAACCAACCTATCTGGTGGAGACACATGAGTGCTCCTGGTATGGGGAACCAGAAAGTGTTTCTCCTCAGACTTGACATTTAGTTTAAGACAGGCCTTCTCCACTCCTGGGTAACTTTGGCCGGCACCTATCACATATGATTCACAATGTGGTTCCAGGGTGAGCTCTCTGAAGACAGACTCTTAGTCTTTTATAACTTCATATTTTTAACCATCTCTGAGTGCCTTACAAATAGTTAGCACTGCTATTAACTAATTAACTGCTTAATACGAACCATCATTTGTCCTTTTTCTCAGAAGCTAAGTAAATCTAGGAAAGAAAAAGTGCAAGACAGGAAAGGAAATGGAAAGTGATGGGAAAGAAACATCTTCCTCTCACCCTTAGGATTTCAGAGCCACCTCATTAGGTTATTCAGGAACAATCTAAGTATTTGTCTGTCTAATCTCAATTACCCTCTCTTACCAAAAATTTAACTTATCTATATATATAAAAGGCTAATATCCAAAGTGTCCCCTTGGGAGTTCGACCGGGAGTTCAATCGCTCACTATGATGTGCACTGACCAATAGGAGGCAGCGTGGAACATGGTAGGAAACCAGTGCTGGCGGCAGGGCGAGGGAAGGAGGAGGCAGGGAACCTGATTGACCCTGATCACCA
>NW_005872767.1:0-9891 GCF_000147115.1 Myotis lucifugus | reverse complement strand
CTATACTCCTTCTAATTTCATAAACCTAAAGATGTGAGATCTTCATCGTAAGAGGAGGGAAGGAAATGAACTGGGATGCTCGGAAAGGCAAATGCCTCCAAGAGGCAGCAGTTTCTCAGAGTTCCTCACTTCTACTGAGAAACACTCCAAATACAGAAACGAAGTGGCAATGACAAAACAAAGCTAACCACTACACTAATCAACCTCGACCTCTCCGTTTCTTACCGTCTCCCTTCCAAAAGCTGTGCTTCCTGTTTTCAAGAGTGACGACAAGTTGCCTACATTTCTGGTGCCTAAGACAGTAAAATTCCACAAGGCTTTGAAACTTCCCCCAGCAGGAATCAGCAGAGGGCCTGGCACATAGTAATACTCTCAGCAAGTGTTTACTAAATAGATGAATGGAAACAGGTGGCATATTCCTTCTTGATCATTAAGACCTCTATCACATGATGGGTTAACATCTCATTTCCTAGCAAGCAGGAGCGGGTTCAACTAGAGATCACCTTTCCCTGTCCCTTAAAGCAGACAGATAAAACCTTCGTTGCACAAGACTGTAATATTAAAATACCAAGTTTATCATATATGGAGGAAGTTCTAGAATGAGTTCAATACTAAGCTAAACCGGAGCCTACACTAGGCAAACTACATATATGTACAGATCTACATACCACAAACACAGATGCACAGACATATACTATTTACTTGCTGCCTACTGTAGAGCTAAATGCTTTATAAGCATAATCTCATTTGCACAGCTTTTTTTAAAAATATATTTTATTGATTTTTTTAAAGAGAGGAAGGGAGAAGGATAGAGAGTTAGAAACATCGATGTGAGAGAAACACCGATCAGCTGCCTCCTGCAAACCCCCCACTGGGGATGTGCCCTTGACTGGAATTGAACCTGGGACCCTTCAGTCCGCAGGCTGACGCTCTATCCACTGAGCGAGACCAGTTAGGGCTGCACAGCTTTTTAAGGTAGTATTTTTCCCTTTACAAATAAGAGGGACAAGGCTAAGAATTTTGACCACTTGCCTAAGTTCACATAACTCATCAGTAGTAGAACTCAGTCTTAAACCATGACATAGTCACTTATACTGGACCATCAGAGGATCTAGGAGGACACAAAAGCTCTAAGAGGGAAAGAAGTTCGAGGTGGAGAAACCAACTGTAATAGAACAAGCAGAAGGTCCCTGAGGAGCAGGCAGGTGAAGGCTAGCAGAGCCTCCGTAGTGGCAGAGCTCTGGAATGTCTGTTACGGAGGGAGCTCTTCCAGCGCTGATCACCATCCAGTTCTGAACCTGGAAGGGCCTACCCATGCCACACCACAGTCCTCATTCATAACTTCCCATGAGATTCCCTCTTCCTTCTAGCCATGAGCTGCACTAATCAAACAATAGAGTGAGTGTGTCCCTACTTTTCACAAATCAAAAAGCATAAACTTTAGATATTGGTGCCTCACTGTATGAATAATGACTGTAAGCATATTTCAAAGCAACCAGAATGGTTTTGAAATTAGAAAGGATTCATTATTTGGAAAGCAATAAACAGCTAATCTTCCTTATTCACTCACTGAAAGCAAGGCCTTGAAGAACTAGACTAAGAGCAGTGCCAAACATGAAATAAGCATCACTCAGTGGACAATTACTCATCAATTAGCCTTGGGAGTAATTGTCAGAATCAGAGAAATGGACTAGATGACAAAGTTCATTTGAACTAGAATGAATGTAGAATTATGTAAGAAAGGGAAACTTGCTTTATTTCAAATAACCATGCTTAGTTAAATAATATACTTTTAAAAAATCATCTGGAAATATGTAATTGCAATCCTACTGTACTCAAAGGTCATATTTTTGTTAAAAAGAAAAAAAAAAGATGTTATAACCCTTTAAAACCACAAACAAGCACTTGGTTTCTGGAAAGATTTTTCTTTAATAGTTGTACAGTTACTCAAAAGGAATATTTTTTGTAAGTTCATGATCAAGAAATCTAGACTTTCAAATTTCTACAAAAGCATTAGTGAACACCCCTCAATAATTTTTTTTTTAAATTTATTTTATTGATTTTTTACAGAGAGGAAAGGAGAGAGATAGTCAGAAACATTGATGAGAGAGAAACATTGATCAGCCGCCTCCTGCACATCCTCCACCGGGGATATGCCTGCAACCCAGGTACATGCCCTTGACCGGAATCGAACCTGGGACCCTTCAGTCCGCAGGCCGACACTCTATCACCTGAGCCAAACCGGTTTCGGCACCCCTCAGTAATTTTTACTTAATAATCATGTTTAATCACCTGTACTTGATTCTACATAATTATGGCTAAAGCAAGACTTGTTTGCCCACCCAACTTGATTTTAGGTTCTTCTAAGACAGTAGTTCTCAACCTTGGCTGCACATTAGAATCACCTGGGAATCTATTTAAAATCCTGATTTATGGGCTTCATTCCACTGGTATAGAAGGACGTTTGGGAAGGGCTGGGCCCAAGGAATTAAAAATGGTGGGTTGGGCCTGTGTCATATCAGAAGCTCCAATTGCTAGAGTTCAAAGTTTGAGGCAAATGAGAAGGGCCTCCACTCTGGGAGGTCAGCCTCTGCTCTGTCTCTTCATTCTGCCTGTTGTCACTGCAGACCCAACTCAGGCGAGGTGGTGGGAATGGGGCTGGGACTGGGGGACACAGATCTGTGAGCTGCTTTTCATGGTGAACAAAGAGTGAGCTGGCCATTCTAAAAATTCTGCCTGGCAGCCCCCAGTATAACCCAACGGTGCTGAAGTTGTGGTTCTTCTAAATCAGTGGTTCTCAACCTTGGCTGCACATTACAATCACCTGGGAATCTTTTTAAAATCCTGATTTCTAGACCTCATCCTCTGGAAATTCTGTTTCTTTGTTACTAATGATGAGGCCCAGAAATCAGGATTTTAAAAAGATTCCCAGGTGATTCTCATGTGCAGCCAAGGTTGAGAACCACTGTTCTAAGAGGTTCTCCCTTAGGAAAATATTTGTTTGCTGGCAAGAAGATGATAATTAAAAGAATGACTATATTGATTTTGAGAATTACAGGTTATCGCCCATGTTGGACACACACTCAGAAATTTCTATGTAAAGTGCACACTTCCTCCAGGGCCTTGACTGTGCTGGAGGCTGGGTGGGTGCAGAAGGATCACATTTATTTTATTTTCTCTCTCTTTTTCTTTCTTTCTTTTTATTTCTTAAAATATATTTTATTGATTTTTCAGAGGAAGGGAGATGGATAGAGAGTTAGAAACATCAATAACATTGATCAGCTTTCTCCTGCACGCCCCCTACTGGGGATTGAACCCACAACCAAGGTATATGCCCATGCCAGAATCAAACCCGGGATCCTTCAGTCCATGGGCCAATCCTCTATCCACTGAGCCAAACCAGTTAGGGCAGATCACACCTACTTTCACTATAGGTAGAAGAGGAGGGTCATCAGCCCCTCCAGTTATGTATGCCTTTGTCTTTTTATAATGTTTAAGGATAACTACCTTAATACTATGACCATCAAGTGGTGTTTTTCAGTTTCCTTGATATGCTGCCTAAGAAACAGATGTGCCTATGCATGATCTCATTTAGGCTGACTGAACTTGAACTAGCAAACACAGAGTGGGGCAAAAGTAGGTTTACAGTTGTGAGTACACGAAACACTATTCTTGTGTAATTTATTAATGATGGTATTATTTTCCATACGAACAACTGTAAACTACTTTTGCCCCACCCTGTATATAAGTCACTTACGCAAAACACACTTTATTGAATCCTTTACATACAGTTTTAATTTATTCATATGCATTAAAAAAATTTAAGCTTTTAAACTTTATAGCTCATTTCCTCAACAAGCTAGAACTTAGCAAAAACAGAAACCAACCCCAAGGTTGTCAGATTGTTCTTTATATGAACATTATCTATGTATTATTTAGTAAATAAACTTAATGTATAAGAACATGAACATTAAAGCCATAACTCAAAATATTTAGCATAAATTAATTTCAATGAAAGTGTTCCCAAACACTTACGTAACACCCATTAAATGTCCAAATTGTGATTTGCCATCTACATAAAAAAGTAAAGAGGCTAGCCCTGGCCAGTGTGACTCAGTAGCTGAGCATCGACCAGGAGGTCATGGTTCGATTCGGTTCAATTCCCAATCAGAACATATGCCTGGGTTGCAGGCTCCATCCCTAGTGGGGGGGGGAGGGGGGGAGGGCAAGGAGGGGTGCAGGAGGCAGCCAATCAATGATTCTCTCTCATCATCGATGTTTCTATCTCTCTCTCCCTCTCCGTGGCTCTCTGAAATCAATGAAAATATATTTTTAAAAAAAGGAAAGAGGCTACCCTGGCTGGCATTGCTCAGTGGTTAGAACTCTGGCCCATGAACCGAAGGGTCTCAGGTTTGATTCTCGTGCAGGTTCAATCTCCTACCCCGCTTCGAGTGAGTGCAAGAGGCAACCAACCGATGAGTCTCTCTCACATCGACGTTTTTCACTCTCTCTCTCTCCCCCTTCCTCCCTCCCTCCCACTTTCTTTAAAAGTCAATGGAAAAATACCCTTGGGTGAGGATTAACAACAACAACAAAAATATAAAGAGGCTAATTGATTATTTAGTTGTATTTCAGCTTTGCATTCAATATAGAAAAGATTATTTGGCCCCTCCTGTCATCATTACTAAACAAACAGGTTATACAACGAGCAAAATTATTTCTACTGAACTGACATATTTATCTTACCTGCTACCCTCATGTTTGGTTTTTCAGTCTTTGGCACTTTTCATTAAATAAGCTCCTAAAAGCAAAAGAAAAGGCAACAGCATTAGGTCTAGAAAGAACATTCCTCCTCAGACTGAGTTTGGAGTGTATTTATGAAACCAAGTGTCATGACATTTCTAAGATTCTACCAACACTGGCATCTCATGAGAAGCCTGTGCCTGGGTCTGTCCCTCTGGCTGGACCACACCGCCACTGTGAGAGTCATGTCTCCCCTGTGGTGCGCCCCGCTTCCCGCTGAACGAACACGAGGGGAAAACCGCCATCAAGTCTGTGAAGAGAAGATAGTGCCTTACTCCTCTCAGTGAGTCTGCTTCCATGAGGAACTTGGGATATTTAGCTCAAACTTTCAGTCTGGAGTTGAGGTCCAAAAGGTTCAGATGCTTTTCCAGTGATGGAACAAATTAATTGGAGAATGGGACTAGGATTTGGGTCTGCTGCCCCCCACTCCAGGGCTCACTCCACTATGTACTGCCACTTACAACAAAGGCTTCTTATTTTAATACTAGAGGCCCATTGCACAAAGATTCGAGCAATAGGCCTTCCTTCCCCTGGCTGCCGGCACCTCGGACCCAGGCCTTTGGTCTGGACGCAGCAGAGAAGCCAAGCCTCTTCAGTCTTCGCTCCACGCCTGTGTATGCAAATTAACCGCCATCTTTGTTGGGTTAATTTGCATACTCACCCTGATTGGGTGGTGGGCATAGTGGAGGGACAGTCAATTTGCATGTTTCCTTTTTATTAGTGTAGATCAGGGTTCTCTTCCTCTTCATGTTTTCAATTTAAGTTTGTAAAAGAACATATTCAGAAGTAGAGAATTACAATTTTAAATATTCCAGCAATTATTATTAATAGTGTATGTTATCCACCAATGAAGAAATGACCCTTTGGTATTCTTTTTTTTTTTTTTAATATATTTTATTGGTTTTTTAACAGCGAGGAAGGGAGAGGGATAGAGAGTTAGAAACATCGATGAGAGAGAAACATCGATCAGCTGCCTCCCACACACCCCCCACTGGGGATGCGCCTGCAACCAAGGTACATGCCCTTGACTGGAATCAAACCCGGGACCCTTCAGTCCGCAGGCTGACGCTCTATCCACTGAGCCAAACCAGTTAGGGCCCTTTGTATTCTGAATAACAAGAAAGAGATACTGGGGGGGGGGGGGGGGGAGGAGAATCTGTGTATGTATATTTCACTCCTAAGAAATAACTCAAGATAGGAAAAAATTTTTTAAGCAAATGGAAAAGTAAATGAGTTTGGACAGGAAATTTTAAAAAGCAAATGGAAAAAACCAAATGACTGAGATTAACAGGAAATTCATGCCCAAATTTAGCTGGACAGCTACTGCAGCCTACTCAGTATATTGTACAGGAAAGGAATTCAAAAGAAAATTTTGATTAATGAACCACATTAATAAAAAACACATCTTTATTATCGCTTCTCAGCCTTTTGGCTAAGATCAAGTGTAAAAATACATCTTTATTTTAGACTGTATTTTCATACTGATGTTTTGATGATGAAGTCTGACCTTAATAATACATAGATTCTGCTTCAAATAAAAATAATGCCCGACCCCTGAAGGGCAGTGAAAGGAAGTGAGACACCAGTTTCTCTGTTCACCCAGAAGGAGTACGTGGGTGAACGTCCAAGGGGTCAGTGCCACATGCGATCCCTTTCTCCTGCCCTATCGACCCTGTTCTAAGAAAACGTCAGCCCTTGAACTAATGCTGAATTGAGCATTATTGATTTATTTTCCTTTGTCAGTTACCTGAACACCTTCTACATAATAGGAAAAGTCACTTAAATTTAAGTGGACTCTAATGAACAAATTAAACTGACAAACAAAATAGATCCAGAGACATGGAAGCATGCAACAGACTGACATATCTCAGAGGGAAGGGCAGGGGGAGAGATTAACCAAAGTACTTATATGCATATAAGTATAACCCATGGACACAGATTATAGTGTGGGGAAGGCCTGGGGGGGCGGGGAGTCAATGAGGAAAAAAGGGGACAACTATAATACTTTCAACAGTAAAGATAAATTTTTTTTAAAGTCAATGTTCCATATCTATTTAAACTAACTACTTAGCCACAGGCTTGAATAATACCGAAAGGAAAGAAGAGATTCTGAAGTATCCACAAACCATCCCATAAAAGCAGGGGAAAAAAAAAACAACAACACTTGGCTTTTCACATGAAAACCCCAAGTGGTTACAAATCCTCTTTGGACTTCTAGGAAAAATGGATACTGTTTCACAGGCCTTTCCTCCCAGCTAATGCTCCAAAGTAACGTCACTCTTATCTGAGTGTGGGCCTAGGAAGATTTCTCTGAAAGTGATGAGCAGTTGGGCAAATACACTTGCTGTTCTTCTTCCTGTTTCCATTACCTGCTAGGGGGCCACCCCTGTATAATGAAAGTCACTGCCTCATAGACCTGCTATCTCTTTGCACTGCCTAGCAGGCCTGCTTGCAAACTGATCACTAGTAAGACTGCAGTTATAAGCAACTACAACTGTCTTGATGAATTCATTAAAGTTCTCAGAGAAGAACGCTTGGTAAAATCTCAAAATTAAAATCTTATCAAATGTCAGTCATAACACATTTTTAATTAGTTTGCTTAAGAAGCAAATTGGGCCCGGCCAGCGGTTGAGAGTCGACCTATGAACCAGGAGGTCACAGTTTGATTCCTGGTGCACATGCCCATGTCGTGGGCTCAATCCCTAAGTGTAGGGAGTGCAAGAAGCGAATCAATGATTCGCTCTCATCATTGGTATTTCTCTCTCTCTCTCCCTCTCCCTCTGAATCAATAAAAATATTTTTTTTTATAAAAAGAAGCAAATTATGTAAGAGTGAAAATCAGCATAAGGAAAGATTATTGAATATATCTAAGAGCAAATCAAGGAGCATCTGTTTTTGATATGTTAATTCAAACTTGTTCCTAACTTGTCTTCTAAAGAGGACATTTAAAAAACAAGGAAAATCATGCCCAGGCCGGGTAGTTCAATTGGTTAGATCATTGTTCCCATCCATCAAGGCACATACAAGCAGCAGCCAATGAACGCATAATTAAGTGGAACAACAAATCAGTTTCTCTCTCTCTCTCTCTCTCTCTCTCTCTCTCAAATAAATAAAATAAATACAAAATAAAAAGTAAGTAAATACAAGGAAATTCATTACACATAATTATCTTGGGGGCAAGGAGGGGGAGGCAGCAAAAACTTAATGGGATCTTGTATAAACCTGAGGCTGAACCTCCAACAACCAGGTAGGAATCGAACAAGTCCAGAGAAAACGAACACCAGGTTAAGAAGCCTCTGCTAGAAACTCAAATCTCTTTCATCCAGAAGCTACAGGTAAAATAATTTATAATTTTTTGTGTATGCCCATTAAAATGTAGAGACATAGAAATTAGGCCCATTTACCACAACTAGAATATCGATGGTAGGGAAGATTACAGCAAAAACACAAAAAGCAACATTGACAGTATATTTATGAAATACACATAGGCCAACACAGCAGGTTTTGAGTGTTTTAGATAAATGACTGAACCAAATCCTGGTGCTAACATGTGAAGTGCACAGTCACCTGAGAGCCACTGGAAGGAGGGTCACCATGACCCCTGGGCAGTGAGACGCTGTTCTGGATAAACGCTGAGCACGCAGCCCAGCCCTAGCCTGAAGAAAGACTAAATTGGGGCTCAAAATGACATACTGGATTGCTTTGAATGTCTTACAATTTAAACACTTTCTTTACCCTAATTATCTACTTTCGTCTAATTTAGGGAAGTTTTGTGAAAACCGGGCCTGAAAAAGCAGGTATCATCCTAGAATCAATCCACTTCAGGAAAAACAGATAAATACCCAGGTCAAGCGATACTTTCATTCTTCCCCTGAGAAACGGACTCCTGCTACGTCATGTGAATTACAAGAACACCAGTCTACATAAATAAGCCATAAAAATAATCATTTACCAGGAGGGGAAGGCCCTGGCAGTTAACATAAACCAGGTAATATAATGCGTTCGGCAGAGTGGCTCATACACTTTCTTATTTTATGTAATCTTTTCAATAGCTCTCTAGTGTAGTGGGTATTAGGATGGCATTATAGATGAAGTCAAGGGATTTGTCAAAGGTCGTATGAAGGGTAAGGAGCTAATACTGCAAACAAATCCACTTCCCTCTCACCCCAGCAGCTCACTGAGATAGTCTAACATAAGAGCTTGTTGACAAAATTCCATGCCAATCAACCTTGCTTTTGCAAACTGCTCTGGGAACTGCTAGTCTCTGCTGCCAGCAACCACTTCAGAGATCTGACAAAATGACTAAGCACCGTGTATGAGGACCTTCCTCAAAGGCAGGAAGAACAGAAAGTGAGGCACACAAACACATCCATTGATGTATTTGATTTTTTTGCTGTTGTTAATCCTCACCTGAGGATATTTTTCCATTGATTTTTTAGAGAGAGTGGAAGGAGGGGAGGGGAGAGAGAGTGAAACATCGATGTGAGAGACACATCAACTGATTGCCTCCCTCACCTGCCAGGGCCAGGACCAGAGATGCAAATTCAAACTACAGCCCGGCCAGCGTGGCTCAGGGTTGAGTGTCAACCTATGAACCAGGAGGTCATGGTTCACTTCCCCATCAGGGCACATGCCTAGGTTGCAGGCTCGATGCTACCACTAGTAGGGGGCATGCAGGAGGCAGCCAATCAATGATTCTCTCTCATCACTGATGTTTCTATCTCTCTCTCCCTCCCTTCCTCTCTGAAGTTAATAAAAATATTTTTTAAATTAAAAATACCATCAAGTATCACCTCACACCTGCCAGAATGGCTACCATCAATAAATCAACAAACAGCAAGTGCTGGCGAGGATGTTGGGAAAGGGAACCCTAATATAGTGCTGGTGGGAATGCAGAGTGGTGCAGCCACTGTGGAAAACAGTATGGGGTTTCCTCAAAAAACTAAAAATAGAACTGCCATTTGATCCCACTTCAGGGAATATATCCTAAGAATCCCGAAAAACCAATCAGAAAGAATATATGCACCCCTATATTCATAGCAGAGCTATTTACAACAGCTAAGATGGAAACAGCCCAAGTTCCCATCA
>NW_005872766.1:33175-42665 GCF_000147115.1 Myotis lucifugus | reverse complement strand
CGTATCACGTTATGTGCCCAGCCAGGCGGGGCTGTTTCCTTCGGGCTTCCCATGTGCTGGGCCCTCCACCTGGTGCCTTCCTGCCCCTGCCATTTCCTGGAGAACCAGTTCTGGTCCTTTCAAATTCAACAGAGATGTCGCCTCCTGCAGGGAGCTTTCCCTGATGCCCCAAATCTGGGTGAGTCGTTCCTCCCCTGGACCCGCAATTCCTCATCGCATCACGACCTCACTGCATTGCTGATGCCTGTACGCTTGACCTCAATTCCACGTGGACAGGGGCCTGTCTTGTCTCCGCCAGGGCCTAGAACAGTGCAGAGACTCAGAAATGTGATTCAAGTGAATCAGTGGATGACCAAACACTCTGAGTTAGTGTCAGTGTCACTTCCTGTCCTCCAGGTCCTCCCAGGTCACTTCCTGTCCTCCAGGTCCTCCCAGGTCACTTCCTGTCTTCTGGGTCCTCCCAGGTCACTCCCTGTCCTCCAGGTCCTCCCAGGTCACTTCCTGTCCTCCAGGTCCTCCCAGGTCACTTCCTGTCTTCTGGGTCCTCCCAGGTCACTTCCTGTCCTCCAGGTCCTCCCAGGTCACTCCTGTCCTCCAGGTCCTCCCAGGTCACTTCCTGTCCTCCCAGGTCACTTCCTGTCTTCTGGGTCCTCCCAGGTCACTTCCTGTCCTCCAGGTCCTCCCAGGTCACTCCTGTCCTCCAGGTCCTCCCAGGTCACCCCTGTCCTCCGGGTCCTCCCAGGTCACCCCTGTCCTCCAGGTCCTCCCAGGTCACTTCCTGTCCTCCGGGTCCTCCCAGGTCACTTCCTGTCCTCCGGGTCCTCCCAGGTCACTCCTGTCCTCCAGGTCCTCCCAGGTCACTCCTGTCCTCCGGGTCCTCCCAGGTCACCCCTGTCCTCCAGGTCCTCCCAGGTCACTTCCTGTCTTCTGGGTCCTCCCAGGTCACTTCCTGTCCTCCAGGTCCTCCCAGGTCACTTCCTGTCCTCCAGGTCCTCCCAGGTCACTTCCTGTCTTCCGGGTCCTCCCAGGTCACTTCCTGTCCTCCAGGTCCTCCCAGGTCACCCCTGTCCTCCGGGTCACTCCTGTCCTCCCAGGTCACTCCTGTTCTCTAGGTCACCGCTGTCCTCTGGGTCCCCAGGAGGGACGGGAGGCCTCCTCCTAAGTCACTCTGGTGGGGACCCGCCTGCTCTGGTGCCTTCAGGGCTCTGATGTTTCCTTCCCGCGAGTACAGCCCTTGTTAGACCCTCGAAGGCACCTGGCTCTGTTCGTTTTATGGGCATTTGTGGACTAATCTGGCCTGATGAGTCTCTGAAGGGCACACCCAGAACCACCCTGAATGGACTCACCGTGGACACATTCTGGGACCACCCACTCCTCGGAGTGAGTGCCACCCCCATCGTCTCAATCCTGCCTCCCAGAGCCCAGTGAGCTGGTCCAGAAAAGACTGATCTCTCCAGGCCGGGGGGAGGGAGTCAGGCGACCACGTCTCCTTGGTGAGTGGGGAGGAAGGATGGCTTCACACACAGGCACGCACTCCAGGTCCGTGTCCAGAGTTTCCCACAGGCCCTGCCCCACCCCACCCGGCCCCAATCATCTTCGTCCGAAGCCTGATCATTGCCCTGGAACCCGCATCAATCGGGGTGCCCAGCAGATAGGGTCCTGATGTCTCTAGGCTGGGGTGGGGGACGTGTTGGGGGCGGGACACAGAGCTGCTTGTACGGGCAAATGCGATACACAAATAAAAGCAGCCACCGTGGCCCGGACGTGCACGGCGCAGGTGCTAGTATCTCATTCAGTCTCCAGCTAGGAAGCAGGTGCTGATGTGGTCCCACCTCACAGGTGCAGAAACTGGGGCACAGAGACTTTATTACCTGTCCATGGTTGCACAGGTAGGAGAGAATGAAACTGGAATTTGAATCTGGACCGTTTGGCTCCAGAGCCAAGCTGTTAGCCACTGCACCATCTTTCTCACCCATGTGCACATACAACCCAAGCCCAAGTGGTCACGTAGGGCATCGAGGATGTACCCCACTCACTCACACACACTTTAAGCACATTCACACCCAGGCATGCATGTCCCTGTTCAAGCGCTTGCATACAAAGCCTGTAACACCCCAGCCATTCAAGTTCACACATGTGCAAGTACACACACCTTGTCACATAAGCACACTTTCATATGAACAAGTATTTATTGGGCATCTACTATGTGCCAGGCACATAACAGTGAAGAAACAGAGCTCCTCCCCTCCCAGCGGCTGCAATCTAGCAGGGGCACATGCGTGTATAGACATGCACGTGCGGTGTTTGAATCAGACAGACGTGCCCTGTTAGAGAGTGCTTACTGCGTGTCAGATGCAGAGCTGGACTCTCCCGTGCACCAGGACCCCTGTGAGGACAGCCCACTTGTGAGTACACACCTCCCTCCCTTTCTGCTCCAGGGCACAACCTGGGTCTTGGCAGGGGTGGGTGGGGTGCCGGGGAGAGAGATCGGTTTGTTTTCAGCACTCCCTGTAGACTGACGATCCCCGAGTCCCTGTCAATCCCCCGGAGACCATGATCCAAGTGACAAATACCACATACATTTGCAGACATGTGCACAACCCACGTGTGCTCATGTGTGTGTTCGTGTGTGTGCACGTGTGTGTGTTCATGTGTGTGCTCATGTGTGTGCTCATGTGTGTGCACGCTCCTCCAGACCTGGCAGAGCCGCAGCCCCGACAGGAACCTCTGCCCTAACGTCCCCCACCGCCTTCTGTCCCCCATCTGGCACATTAGGGAGCAGTGGCCCCTAGACACCTGGCTTCCAGGAGGCTGCGCACTCAGGGAGGAAGGGCTGCAGTGACTCGGCTTCCAGGCAGCTGTGTGAGTTCTGCAAAGACTCCCTTCCTCAAAGAGGCTCCTCTTTACTGAAAGCTCAGGCTGCCGCCGTTGTTTCCCCGCCTTCACACGGGGAAAGCTCAAACTCTCAAAATATTTACCAAGAGCCGTCCGTCAGTCCATCAACAGGCGTTTACTGACAGCGGCAGCTTTCACACCCGGCTGGGCACGGTGCGGGGAAAGAGGGGGAGGGCTACGCACAGGCCTTGCCCTGCAAAGGTCAGGGGCCGCGAGGAGCTGTGGTTAGCGGGAGGGGCCCGTGGGTGGGGATGTGAAGGGAGTGGAGAGTGGTCCCGGCACAAGGGGCCGAGTGCACAGAGCCATTCCTGTGGCCCCGCAGCCACACGGGCAGTGAGCTGCTAAGCCAACAATCAAAAAGCAAAACCTGACATGCGGTGTCTGCTGCTTTCTGCGGGGTGAATACGCCCCCAGGCCCGAGTCCAGGCCGCCAAGGCGATGTCACAGGACGCAGAGTGGAAAAAAGACGTGTGCGACTGGCTCTCAGGAGCTGCTGCGAGTCGGCCTCGGCACCCTGCTGGTCCTCACCCTCTGTCCCCAGGGACACATGGAGGATGGAGCCAGAGCCTTGGTGCCCAGGGCGGGGCAAGAGCCCCAGGGACACGAACAAAACCCCTGGTTCGTTCTTCGCTGCAAGTTCTGATTTGTCCTTTCGTGAACTCAGCGCCCACCCTGTGCTGAGGTGGCATCTGAGCTGAAATGTGATGGCGTGAGGCAGTGAGTACGGGCAGGAGTTACTTCCAAGCAGAGGAGCTAGCATGCACAGTGGCTTAGTGACCTCGTGGACTTCTTGGTTAACCTAGTAAAAGCATCCTGTTTGACAGACTTCTTAAATGAGCCAGCACCGTCTAAGTCAGTGGTTCTCAACCTTCCTAATGCCGCGACCCTTTCATACACTTCCTCATGTTGTGGTGACCCCCAACCATAAAATTATTTTTGTTGCTACCTCATAACTGTAATTTTGCTACTGTTATGAATCGTCATGTAAATATCTGATATGCAGGATGTATTTTCATTGTTACAAATTGGACATAATGAAAGCATAATGATTCATCACAAAAACAATATGTAATTATATATGTGTTTTCCGATGGTCTTAGGCGACCCCTGTGAAAGGGTCGTTCGACCCCCAGAGGGGTCTCAACCCACAGGTTGAGAACCGCTGGTCTAAGTGCTGTACACGTCTTGGCTGATTTAATCCTCAGATGACCCTATGAGGTATTTGCTATCTTTAACCCCATTGTACAGATGGGACAACGAAGATGTTAAGTCCATGTGCCCGAGCCCGCCGGTTCACTTCGCCTGCCCACTGCACTACTTTTATGCATCTGCAGCGGGTGAGGCTTGGGGAAATTTTAGGGGGTACCCAGACACGGCAACCAAGTGTAAGTTTAGTTTTGGGTTTAATTAAATGTCAGAGTGTGGGAAGTGATGGGTTCAGCTGAAGCACGCTCCCCACCCCCTTCGCACACAACCGAGGCCAGAGTGCTATCCAGTGTGCAAGCGTTTACCGAAGATGTCGGTCAGCCCGTCAGCCGGCGGGCACTGGCATCTTCGCGTCTTGGCCCTTATTCACCTTTTGCTCAGTGTTTTTTGTTATTTTGTTTTTTCACTGAACACTTCGTCGGGGCCAGGCTGGGAGAAGAAATAGATTATAGTTCCTACCCTCGCGGAGTCTAGCAGGAGAGACACACAAGTAGTGACTTGATATATGTTCAGCTTATTCCATTATCGGAAACAAAAACCAAAATTAGATATTACAGTAAGTGCTAATAAAGGGGCATGCACAGAGAGGGAGTAATTCTGTCCTGTGTCAGGGGAAGGTTCACAGAGAAATGTCTGCTGCAACTGGGTCTTGATGATGATGTTTCACTAGTGGTTACCAGGGAACGGGGGGCGGGGGGGAGAGGTTGGGGGTCACAGCTAACCGGTGAAGGGTCTTCTTGTGAAGGATGGTGGTGGGTGATGATGGAAACAGATAATGGTGATGGGTGTACAACATTTGGAATATACAAAAACCCACTAAATTGCATATTTTTAATGATTAAAATGGAAATTTTTATGTCATATGAATTCTATCTCCATTAAAAAAAATAAGATATTTCAACCGGGAACCTTGTGGTTGCAAGTGACAAACTAGCTTTTTGTAATGGGTTTCCTGGCTCAAAAAAAATGTTTTAAGTTCAAGAATATAGTTTCAGGCATGGATGAATGAAGGTGCACAAATGGTCCTTTTCAGACCGGAAGGCTCCACCTCTGGGCTCTGCTTTCCTCTGTGTCGGTTTCATTCTCAAGCAGTCAGTCTGAGTGAGACTCAACGGTGGGGAAAAGGCTCTGAGAAGTTCAGGTGTGTGAGGTACCAGCGTCGAAGCACGGAGGGAAGAACAGATCTTTTCCCCAGGGGTCCCGATGATCATTCCATGAAAGGCTCTTATTGGTCAGTTTTGATCGCATGCCTGTCCCTAAACCAACTACAATATAAACGGGGGGCGGAAATATTCCAAGCCTGAGTCATGTGCCCTATTGAAAAGTGGGGAGTGAGTTAAGTTCCATGAAAACAACTTGAGCTAAAAGTAGGATGACCAGGTACTATTATCAGAAGAAGAAGGAGTGGATGGTGGGTAGGCATAACCAGAGTCCCTCTGCTGACGACAGAGGTGCCTGATGGAGAAGTGGGGAGGGTATGCTTAGTGTAGGGAAGGGCATGGTAAAGGCTTCAGGTTTACAAATGTGTAGGGTGGTCTGGCTACAGTGGCCAGGTCATGGTGTCTAGGGGTGACTAGCCATGATGACTAGGGGAGACAGGTCATGATGTCTAGGGGAGACAGGTCATGATGTCTAGGGGAGACAGGTCATGGTGTCTAGGGGTGACTGGTCATGGTGACTAGGGGTGACAGGTCATGGTGTCTAGGGGTGACTGGTCATGGTGACTAGGGGTGACTGGTCATGGTGACTAGGGGTGACAGGTCATGGTGACTAGGGTGACTGGTCATGGTGACTAGGGTGACAGGTCATGGTGTCTAGGGTGACTGGTCATGGTGACTAGGGGAGACTGGCCATGGTTGACTAAGGGGTGACTGGTCATGGTGACTAGGGGAGACTGGCCATGATGACTAGGGGTGACTGGTCATGGTGACTAGGGGTGACAGGTCATGGTGACTAGGGGTGACAGGTCATGGTGACTAGGGGTGATTGGTCATGGTGACTAGGGGAGACTGGCCTTGGTGTCTAGGGGAGACAGGTCATGATATCTAGAGAATGGCCAGGTCATGGTGTCTAAGGGTAACCAGGAACCATTCTGACACTGATTTCGATGTGTGTACATGTGCATTTGTGTGTGTGTGTGTGTGTGTGTGTGCAAGAACTAGCTCAATTCTGACACTATCTATCTGGAGATAAGGTCAGATCCCACAGGTTGAGGGCTCAGTCCTACAAGTCTCCTCCCCTACACTCCAGGCACCAGTTGCAAGTCCAGTGGCAATCCAGGCTGTCATCGGTGCTTCTGACCAACCGGCAATAGATGGAAGCTTCCAACGATCCCCGCTGGAGGTTAAATTAATTCGCTGGAGCAGCTCACAGACTCAGAGCACATTCATTTACTAGCTCTCTGGCTGATTATGAAAGGACATCGCTCAGGAGCAGCCTGGTGAAGAGATGCACAGGACACACCGCGGGCAGAGACTCAGAGCTCCCATCCCTCACCAGACTGCCAGTCTCCCAGCTTCTCCACCTGTTCACCACCCGGAAGTCCCCCAAGCCTGTAGTTTTGGTTTCTATAGAAGCTCTGTACGCAGGCATGGCTGATCAAATCATTGGCATTAAATCAATCTTCAGCCCCCCCGCCCAGAGTTTGAGGGGTAAGATGGACCATTTCCCTCTAATCACATGGTTGGTTCCCTCGGCAACCAGCCCTCATCCCTAGATGACTTAGGGGCTTCCCAAAGGTCACCTCATTAAAATACCAAAGACACTGAAAGGTACTCATCACTTAGGAAATTCCAAGAGTTTTAGGAGCTCTGCCCCAGCAACAGGAGCAAAGACCAAATATATATTTCTCTTTTTTAAGAGAGGAGGCAGAGGACATCCATGTGAGAGAGAAACATCGATTGGTTGCCTCCCGTACATACCCCGACCAGGGTGGGGATTGAACCTGTAACCCAGGTATGTGCCCTTGACTGGGAATCGAACCCTTAACCCTTCAATGCACAGGCTAATGCTCTAATCACTGAGCAACACCAGCCAGGACCAGATATCATAATATCACACCAGGTCATGGATTCTAGGGTGTGCAGGTCCTGGTGCCTAGGGTACTTTGGTCATGGATTCTAGGGGTGCGAGTGTAACCACAGAATCCACTCAAAAAGGCTCTATCCTTTTTAACAAAATACTGAGTTGTTTTCAGAGACAACAGACCAAACTACAAGTCATGCAGCTAAAGTATGTACAGAGGAGAGAACTTTGACCTCCAGCTGCACACGGGACCAAAGTCTCTCTCTCACACACACACACACACACACACACACACACACACACACACACGTACCAAAGGACTAGTAGGACATGACCAGAACTTGAACACCAGAAAGAACCCTTTCAGAAGCGAAGGGTCCATTTCCAGGCAGGTCCAGCGCTGATGCCCCTTTACCATAAATGGCCAAGTGTCCAGGCCCTCCAATTAGGACTTGCCCACTAGCCCCGCTGGTGTGGCTCAGCGGATGAGGGTTGGCCCATGAACCAGGAGGTCATGGTTTGGATTCACTGCCAGGGCACATGCCCAGGTTGTGGGCTCAATCCCCAGTAGGGGGCGGGCAGGAGGCAACCAATCAAAATTTCTCTCTCATCGATGTTTCTATCTCTCTATCCCTCTCCCTTCCACTCTCTAAAATCAATATTTTTAAAATATTATTTTTAAAATATTTTTTAAAAATAATAAAACTTGCTCCACCAGCTTCCATGCCCTCACCAGACTTGCCAGTCTCCCAGCTTCTCCACCTGGGACACAGATGGATATGAGTCAAGTATTTTATCACAAACTTCCTCATACCTGTTCCCCCAGCCCCTGAAACACCCTTAACCTAGTCCAGCAAGATGAATTTGAGGATTAGGTCTCTCATCTTCTCAATTGGGGCCTTCTTGATCAATAAGCCTTTCCTTCAAACTGACATTTTTTTTAATGTTTTCATTGCTTTGAGAGAGAGGAAGGGAAGAGAGAGAGAGAGAGAAACATTGATGTGAGAGAGTAACATCAATCAGTTGCCTCTTGTATGCACCCCAACCAGGGATCAAACTGGCAACCTGGGCATGTGCCCTGACCAGGAATCAACCAGCAACCTTTCGGTACATGGGACAAGGCCCAACCCACTGAGCCACACCAGCCAAAGCCAAACTGACATTTTAAGTTCTGGACTTTCGAAGAATCAGACACATGGACTCTGGGTCAGTAACAACAGGTCCTGGTGTGTAGGGGTGACAGGTCACAGTGACTAGAGGTAATAGGTCATGGGGTCAGGGAGTGTGATATGGGCTGAAGAATGAGAAGGGAGGGAGCCAGGAGCCAGGAAGCAAAGGGTGTGGACTCTGGTCTGTAGACGGTGTCTCCCAAACTTGCGTCCCTCGTGCTCGCTGCCACGGTTATTTCTTCCATATTTACATGTTCCCCGTCATTATTCCCTTCAACCTTTTCTTCATACTGACTTACTTGTTTTATTTCAATCACTGTATTTTTAAAAGCAACACTGCCATCGTCATGAATGGACAACCAGCATTCATCATAGGTAGAAGGGAACTGTAAAACGACACAACAAAACCAAAAGTGAGTTGTTACGTTCTGGCTCCATGTGGTGTGGCCTGGGGAAGGCTAGTCAGAAGGAGAGAAAGAGAATTGAAAAAGGAATCACTTTCTCGGTTTAATGCCTTAGACACCACACCCATATGCCACCTAAAGTGACCTCAGGGACTCCAGGGGTGTGTCCCTCACCTGGGTCACCCCAGGGGCCTGCGCCCCACACTTGGTTAACGGGAGCCAGGAGGCTGTGTGAGCTGGAAATAACACGATCGAAAAAGTAGCTCTGGTCCTGGTGGGGGGAATGTTGAGAAGAAAGACGCTATTGGCAGAATCTAGGTGATAAGATGAGGAGGCTGACTTGTGCGAACAGAGTTGCTGGAGGGGAGGAAGACTCCGGCACCTGAATCTCCTTGGGGCTGGGAGGAGGCGGGCAGGCTGGGAGACGCCTGCTCTGCAGCCTTAACAAGTGAGACCAGGGCCTGGAGGAGGAGGTGTGGGCGGACGTGGAGGGCTCAGTTCCGGGTATACTGGGGCTGAGATGTGGGCCATCCATGTGGAGACCCATTGATTTGCTCAGAACGTATTTATTGAGCACCTACTGTGTGCCATGCACTGTTCTAAGGCCCTGGGATACAGCACTGAGCCAATCAACCAAAGACCTCTGTGCCCAAGGAGTCTACCTTCCAGTAGGGGGGAGGCGGGGGGAGAGACCTGATAGGAAAGAAAGGACTCAATAAAATACACACTATCTCATCACATATGTCACATTGGACATGATGTGCACAGATAGGACATGAAATGTCTGGGTGG
>NW_005872766.1:10321-32881 GCF_000147115.1 Myotis lucifugus | reverse complement strand
CGTGCTGGTTGCTGGGTGACACAGTCCTGCCCCATGAAACTCCAATAGTTTCAGTAAAGGTTGTAGTTAACCTTATGGAAACAGATGAGATTGCCCATGGAGTGTGTGCATGTGTGTGCATGTGTGAGGCCCAAGATGGGCCCTGAGGCCCCCGATGTTTAAGGGAAGGCCGAGGAGAGACCCTGGGAGGTGAGCCTGAGCAGGAGCAAGCAGCCAGCAGCAGCAGCACGAGGGGCAGAGGTTCAGGGACGAGGGGGAGGTCGTGCTGCAGGAAGATAGGACTGAAGCAGACCTGCCTGCACTGGCGGTGGCGGCAGTGACAGCAGTTTCGTGGCAGAAGTGACGGCAGCTTCTGCACAGAGGGCTGAGGAGTGGGTGTGCAGGGAGGAAGTGGGGACAGGGAGACAGCTTTCGAGAACTGTCTGGGCAGAGAGAGAGGGAGCGGGAGGGAGAGGGAGAAGAAGGAAGTGTGGGGGAGGGAACCTTTGGTTGTTTGCAGATGGAAGGGACTTGACAGATGACCGCAGTGATGGGAAGAAGCCTGCGGAAGGACGAAGCCGAAACACAGGGGTGATGGTGCTTGGGGTCCAGAGGGAGTGGCAGGTCAACTTTGTGGAGACCCTATGGCAGGAATGGCTATATAGTTTGAGGGGCTCGGTGCAAAATGAAAATGCAGGCCTTTTTGTTCAGAAGGTACTAAGAATCCAAGATGGTGACTCTGTTGCCATACCGGGAGTGGGCAGCAGGTCTGACTTGCTGACTTGGCTGAATTGTGGCCTCTCGCTACCCAGCAGACACCAGCCACCGTGCAGCTCGGGAGGAGAGCAGTGCCGTCGACCCTCCCTGTGCCTGAGCCTGGACCCCCTCCCGGGCGAAGGCAGTGTGGCTGCTGGACGGGGTGGGCAGGGGGAGGTTGACTGGTGTCCAGAGAGCCAAGGGGTGGAAGAGCAGGTGGCCAGGAACCTGCCCAGGGAAGCAGGTGGGTGGTGGAGGTGGGGCCACGTGGGAGCCGAGACTGCGAATCCTTGCTGTGTGCTCCATGTCCATTGGACTTGCCTTACAAACACAGATGCACAGGTAAGATCATTAAGAATTTCAAGTCAGGGGCCTGGGAGCTTCAGCGTCCACCCGCCACTGCGCTGCGCTGCTGCACTGGGGCCGCCCATGAAGCCGCGAGCCCCACGTTCACGCTAAGGGACGGTGGATGCCGAGGAGGTAGGACTGGCGGACATTCGACAGAATCCTCTGGAAGTGGTGACTGAGGGCCAATGGTGAGGGAGCGGGAGAGGCTGTAGGGACAAGGCTGGAGGAAAAGCAGGCTGGAGTGTCTAGAATCCAAAGTCAGATGCACGGAGGAATGCTTCCCCTTGCTGCTGTAACAGATTGCTGCGAATTCAGTGGCTTGAAACATGAAAATGTATTACCTTACAACCCTAGGGGTAAGAGGTCGGAACTTGGTCTCACTGAGCTAAAAAATCAAGGTGTCCCCAGGACCGCATTCCTTCCGGAGACTCGAAGACAGAACCCGTCCCCTGACTTTTCCAGCTTCTATGGCTCGTGCTTGTCTCCCGTCTTCCCAGGCAGCAGCATAGCATTTGCAGTCTCTCTCGGATGCAAACTCTCCTGCCTCCCTCTTTCTTATAAGCACCCTCGTGATTGCATGGGGCCCGTCCAGATAACCTCTCCAGGTCAGCTGATTAGCAATCTTGATTCCCCGTGTTCACAGCTTCCGGGGATTGGGACCGGCATATCTTTGGAGGCCCCGTTATTCCACCAGCCACAATCTTTAAGGTTGCTTTATGGCTCCAAGAGCACCACCACAGTGGTTTCGACAAAACAAAACAAAAAAGCAGGTTCATGGTTTATTTAAGAATCCCAAGGTTGGTTTGATCGCGTGATGAAGCGATCAGGGACGCAGGCTCTTTTCTGCTCCCCCCGGGCCAGGTTCGGAGCACTGTCTCTCATCCCCACACGCTTCCCCTCATGGTCACAAGACGGCTGCCAGAGCACCAGACCTCCCATCCAGGGCAGAAGGAAGTTTGCAGAGGGGCCTTCTAACGCTGCTCTCTTCGCTTAAAAAAGAGAACTGCCCGCTTGCCCTGTGGTCCCATGGTAGAGAGGCAGGACAGACAGACCAGATATGCTGACCAGCTCAAGCTGAGTTTACCAGCTGCAAATCAGGAAATGCCAGTTCCTGGATGGGGTGGGGTGTCAGTGAGGGCGCCGGTGGCCAGACTCAGAGATCGGCCTACGACTGGGGTCAAAGATTAGTCTGTGGCCAGGGCTAGGGGTCAGCCTGTGCCTGGGCCAATCTACAGCCACGATCACAAATAAGTCCACAGTGTGGGTCACGAATCAGTCTATGGCTTGAGTCAGAGGCCATTCTGTGGCTGGAGTCGGGTATCAGCCTGCAGCCAGGATCAGAAGTCTGGCTTCAGTCTCTCTCTCTGGACCTCTCTTGTCTCGTTCTCTGGAAAGACCTGTGGGAAGCTCGGCCACCTGTCTGTAAGGAGGACAGCAGAGTCTGGGCAAGATCCTCCAAGATCCTGAGGGGCGAGAGGAAAACGGGGGTTGGGGGGGGGAGGGGGGGTGTAGATAATGCATGTGGCCAAGTGGTGAGAAATGCAGGACAGAACCTCTGTGCACGCACAGTCACTGGCTCTGCACACAGATGAGGTCTGGGAGTCACGTGGACAGACACAAACACGGGTTGGTGGGATGATGCCTCGGGACCACTTGTCTGGGGTTTCCATCGCTCCAGCCTGTCCTTTCTGCAATAAAGTAACGTGAACTGTAGAATGTCACTTCCTTTATGTTTTATGCCCTCGGATCCACAACACCCACAGACCAACTCAGTAGAATGAGAAGAAGGCCAGCGAACACTTGGACAGGCGCTATCGCGAGCCTTACGTGTATTAACATGTTTAATTCTAACCATGTCGGCACTATTATATTCCTGTTTTACAGATGAGGAAGCAAGCACAGAGAGGTTCCATGACGGGCCCCCCCTCACACAGCCGGTCCTTGGAGCACAGGGAGTTCCCAATGTATGTCAGCTAAGCCCTTTCACCAGGTGCTGGAGGGGGCGGGGGATCTCCCAGGACTAGTTTTCTGGGCTTGGCACCAGCCTGGGACTGGACCTGGACCTGGAGCTACTGGAACCACTGGGGCCAGCGTGGGCCACTAGAGGGCAGCAGGGGCCCAGGAGCTGGCCTCCAGCCAAGCCCGCCAAGCCCGCCTCTCTCCCTGGCCAGCTGCCCACAGATGCGGTGGGAAAGGGTGGGGTTCTGAGGGGGCCTGGCAGGTCCTGCTGCAGTCAGGTGCCTCAGGCCGGTTAATCACCAGAGCACGGGCACCGCCTGGCCTTCGCCCCGCGTGGCATCTGTCCTCACCCCCCACTGTGCTGCAGGGACTTCTCTTATCTGCGTGCGATGGGGAGAAACTGAGGCCAGAGCGGTCACCACCTGCCCATGGTCACACCGCTCCGCGGGCAAAGGCGGGTTCAGAGGCAGGACGAGGCAGAGCCTTGCTTCTCTGCTCTCAGTGTCTGTTCTCATCTGAAAAAGGGGGTGTAGGACCATGGGGGGAGGGGCGGGAAGGAGTCAGGGTGCATCACGGGCAAGTCCCACCCGCGGCCTCCGCTGCTGTGAGCGGCCGGTGAGGTCATGCCTCCCTTGCCGCGGGGGCTCAAAAAACCCTTGGTGTCTTTTTAAATTAATAACTTTTGTAGGAAAATAATATCAGAAAATGTATTCAACAGGAAGCTAAATAGATACGTCTCCAAAAACAGTCATTTGTGACGCCCACAAGCCGCCAGGTGCCGGGCGGGGGCGGGGATTTCCGGTGGCTTTCACTTTCCTATTTATACCTTCAGGTTTTCTCTGAATCGAGAAGGCTGGCACGTGCCACTTCAGTAACCAGAAAGGAAGCAACAAGTAGGTTCTTTGTTTAAAGAAAAAGAGCAGATGCACCCACCACCCAGGGAAAATCCTGTAAAATTAAGTGTGCAGAGCGAAGGCACGGGACCCCGAAATCAACGGCTCTGGAGGCCCCCTGGGGTCAGCCAAGGCCTTCCTCCGGGTCCGCTACCCACACCCCGGCCACGCCCAGCCCCCCTGGGCCGCGCCATCCCCGGTCCCGCCTCCAGGGGGCGCTGGGAAACTCCGCAGCCAAGCATGGCTGGGGCCACACCCACCGCCTACTTCCAGCTGGGGTGGGGGGGTGGGGGGGACGGGGGAGGGCGTGAGCTGGGCGCACCCTATCCTCTGACCCCGCCCTCGTGCCTCCTGAGTCCCATTTGGTGCGGTCGCTGTCCCTCTTCTCTCCCTCCGTCTCTCCGGGTCAGTGCCTCCCCTCCAGGCTGAGACAGCTGAGTTGTACGCGGACTAAAATGACCTACCAGCCCTGCTCTGTCCAGTACTGGTCCCGCCAGCCACAGGGGGCTGTTTCAATGTACAGGTTAATACAATACATTTAAAAATCACTTCCTCAGCCACACAGCCACAGTCCCAATGCCTCCTCGCCCAACGTGGCGAGGCCTCTGTGTGGGACCTTTTCCCACCGTAGAAAGGTCTGTTGGACAGCGCTGTCCCCACACTCCGCTGTCTTGCTGTAAGACGGCTTCCTAAGGTCGTTCATGGAACCTGAGTTCTCTCTTTTTTTTTCTGATTTTCTTCCTGTAACTTTAAAATAAAACTTTGATCCATGCTCATAACTTGAGAAATGTATTTTTGGTTTAACAATTGCCTGCCAGGGAGTAATATTTGAATGAAGGAGTGAATCCCAGGCCTGGTGTGGGGCAGTCCTGACCCAGGAAGGGCAGGCATAAGCCAGAGAGCTTGGATGGGGGTGGGGGGGCAGAAGCTAGGGCTCCCCTGTCAGGCTTAACCAACGGCAGCAGGAGCCCCAGGAGACTCGCAGGGAAGTTCTGAAGAAACCTGAGCAGTGGCCAGGGCTGAGAATTCTAGATTTCTAAGCTGTTTGTACCTTTAATTCTTGTCACCTGTGCCCCGGCCAGGCTGGACTAAATCCAAGACATGGTGAAGACGATTATGTGGAGACTAGCTCCAGGAAAACTCCCAGGTTTTAGTATCCTTTTGTAACCGGACAACCAGTGGGTCCGGGGCTGCCTGTCACTACCTGAGCCAAATTCAGCAGAGGATGGGGGTGAAATCATGTAGGAGCGTTTATTTCAGTCCCTTGGAGGCCGGGAGGGGAGAGCAAGCAGGTCACACCACAGAAAATCTGCCTCTGCACCCACCCCCATCCACTTTCTACTTTTTTTGGGGGGGGGGTCCCAGTCTCGGCTGCACATTAGAATAACCCCGGAGGAATTTTTAAAAAATGATTTTTGGGCCTCATCCTCCGGAAATTCTGTTTCTTTGTTACTAATGTTGTGGCCCCACCCCATAACAAAGAAACAGAATTTCCGGAGGATGAGGCCCAGAAATCAGGATTTTAAAAAAAATTCCCAGGTGATTCTAATGTGCAGCCAAGGTTGAGAACCACTGGGGTAGAGAGACAAAGATGATGTGGGCAAGTAGGAAGGACAGGCATGGGACAGTGGCAGGCTGCAGTGGTTCCAGGGTACAGGCAATGTGGGACGGCAGCGGCGGGGGTGGCTAAGAGAACAGGTATCTTTGGCGCCTCTGGGACTAGACTGTCTAATCTTTCCATGACAGGCAGTTCTCAGAAAAGCAGGATGGGCTGCATTCTGATGTTAGCGCCCATGTTCCAGGGCGTACAACTCTCAGCCAGGTCAGAATGTGCTTTCTCTGGTCAGAACAGAACAATCATGGCTAACAGAGCATGGTTGATATTTCTTATAACTATAGCTAGTCCCCACTATTCCGTTTCTGCCCCTAACACTTTCTGTTTCCCAATGAGAAAACAAAGGCGCAGGCAGGATAAAGGGGACATAGAAAGCAGTGAAGGGGTCTAGGGCTTTACGCCCCAAAGAGCCTCGGGGTGTCCTGCCTAATTTGGAGACCAGGGCTTGGGAGGCCAAGGACCAGATTTTAAGGGGATTTGAAAAAGTATTTTGTCAAGGAAATTCCAAGAAAGGCCCTGGCAGCCAGCCACTCCTCTGTGCAAATCACCTCACTCCTGGTGGGAGTGCCTTTATTCCTGGGCGAGAGTACCAGCAATGAGGATGTTAACCAGCGCTGCTGTCAGGGGGAACCTCAGTCCTCCCCTTCCACAAGGTGAGAGGGAGCCCTACTGGAGGACTTCCAGGGGCTCCGTGTCCTCTCATTGGCTCCTGCTTGTGGGCAGGTTACCTTTTGGGAGATTGGGGAGATTAAAGAGAGACAGGTGTCTATGGGGCCATGTTTCTCAGGGGGTGGGGCTAATGTTCATTTAAGCCAAATATAAATTCCTCACTCCATCCCCCATTGTGCTGGCCTTCCTCCCACCACTGTCCTGGTTCACTGCTGTGGCTGGTCTTTCTGTGCTATTGAGCACGGCTCCTAAAGACCTCCCTTTAGCTCCCCCCGTCCCAGACCCTGTTTTCTTCAGAGCACTGTCAACTGATGGTTGTCGGCACCAATTTAACAGCAACAGGAATCCCCAAGTTGGGGTGTGGTGAAGAAGGAGACTTTTCAGAGTAAAACAGCTCAGTTATGGTTCAGCACGGCTGTGGAACAGCATGGCTGGACGGCAGCCCTGGAGCCAGGCCCCTCTCTGGCCGACAGCTCTGCTCCCAGATGCTCTGCTCCTTGATGCTCCTTTGTTCCAGAGAGACAGCTTCACTGTTTCAGCTGAGCCAGGGAGACTCAGTCTTCAGTGGGAAGGAAAAGTGCCTTCTCAGAGCCGGAGGGTAGCTGGTTTATATGGACAGGAGTCCCTGCCCTTGATCCCTGATTGGTCTATCCACATGTAAATGAGGACTCCAAATCCTCACAATCTGATTGGTCCAAAAGGCACTGTCCTGATTGGTCAGGATAGAGCCACTCTGGTTGGTTGGAGCTGCACAGCTCCAATTGGATGAGGGAAAACCTGAGTCTTATTGGTTGAAATAGGATTCCAAGAATTCCTTTATAAGGGCTGGCTCAGATGGCAGAAACACTGTGCAGACAGACAGTTCAGTGCAGGCTTCTCCCTGAGGTGCAGTTTGCATGAGAGATCTGTGCATGGCTATTGCTGCTAGGGTCTGTGTCATGTTTTTTGGGGTGTTTTTTTTTTGAGCCCAGTTAGCCACCAGGAGCCCTTCTTAGTCTTTCTTAGGGTTCACAGCACCCATTGGTGTTTGCAATTTTCCCTTTTGTCTGTTTCATGTCTGTCTCCCCAACAGACTGTAAGATCCAGGAGAGAAGCAACCTCATCTCACTGTTTCCTCAGCACCCAGCACAGTAGCTGGCATAATAGGTGCTCAGTGAATATGGGTGGGGTGTGGGCTTTCCTGCTACCTGCTTTCTGCTCTGCTTCCTCCTTCCCGTGCTAAGCTGGAGAAGGGGGTTGGGGGAGCAAGAACAGTGGCCTTTCTCCAGCTTCCTTGGGCCTGGGAGGGTGGGTTTAAATGCAGGGAAGAGATGGGAGGTGTCTCAATATCTAATTCTCCATCCCAGCCTCCCCAAGCCCAGTCATTTCTGTCACATCAGCCTCAGCTGACAACCTGGGTCTCTTTCTTATAAGATCCTGAGGAGAGAACAGTGACTCCTGCCTCCATTCTGTTGCACTCCAACCCTACTGCCCCTCCACCACTCACACAAATGTATTTCCTCGTTTGCTGCTTAATTTTTAAATTGGGTTTTCTGATGCTCGGACACAGTGGACTAGAGCTGACATTTGAATAGGTGCCATGCTGTACATGAGATGGCATCCCCTGGGGCTGGAGCTCTGCAGCCAGACCTGGCTCCAGGACTTCCTCGTTCACTGTGTGACCCTAGGCCAAACCTCAACCTCTCTGGGCCTGCTTCCTCAACTGTAAAACTGGGATGGCTGGACCTGCTACTAGAGCTGACACAGTGGGTTTACAGCACTTGGCATGTTGCTTGGCACTAAACGGCTCTTTTTTTTAATTATTATATTTTGTTATGAAGGCTCCTGAAGGCAAAAGTCCAGAGGCCTAGTTCAGGCTCTGCCATTCACTGTTGACCTTAGCAAATCCCTTTTCCTCTCTGGAGCTAAGTTTCCCCACCTGCAAACCGTGAGTGTGTGCATGTGTGTGTGTGTTTTGACGTGTTTTGATGTGTGTGTGTGTGTGTGTGTGTGTTTTGACTCCAGCAGCTAAAGAGAGAGTTTTGGGCTTAGCACAAAGGAGACACTTTAAAAAAACAAAGAACCAAGGAGACGCTTTTAACAAACATCAGGCTGCATGTAAGGTAGTGAGCTCCCCGTCACCTCTAGTGCACTCTGTAGAATGCCAGAGCGGGAAGGAACCTTAAACAGCCAAGCCTCTCATTTTGAAAAAGACACAGAGTAACACAGACCTAGGAGCTTACGATCCCCTGCCTGCCCGGCTGAGGCCCGCTCCACCACACCACCTACTGGATGTCCAGAACAATCACCTAGAGAGCCATGGTGAGACATGCCTGGGGTCAGCTATGGGCCTGCTACCAACTCGCTGTGTACCTTGGCAAAGCGTGCCAGCTGCTGCCAGTGCCCCTGCCAGTGGCCCTCCACCAGTGACAGAGGGGAGTGGGTGGACGAACACCCCAGCCCCTCACCCCCACTTTGCAGGGACACCTCCAGGCATACACGGTGCATGGCTTCCCAAAGCTGCTGGCAGGATCAGGCAGCAGTTGCTGGCGCTGTTTGATAACACACCTCTGCTGCCTCCTGCCTTCCCTGCCTCACTGCCCGCTCCCCAAGCAGGGCTTCCTGGGATCCCCTCTAAATCAACTCATTGCACTTGAGTCCCTGTGTGGAGTCAATGAGTTAATAAAGATAAAGTACTCACAATGGCAGTAGGCTTGTTTCATAAGTAAAAAAAGAGATAAAGAACCTTTACTTATATAAAACTCCACCCCCTCCCATTCCAGCCTCCTCAGCAAATACAAATATTAGGTTTCAACAATCTTTGGGACGCACACAAACACACACACACACATTACTCAGCGTGCAGTCCGGGCCAGCGTGCAGGCAAAAGGTGCCTGGTGTCGGCGTCTGGAACGCCCCGCTCAGCCGGATCTCAGGGCGAAGCTCTCCCTCTGGTCTCTGTGGCTGCCAGCCACGGTGTCTGCGAGGCACAGACCGGCCCAAGGTAGCTGGGTGTGTTTATTCTGGGGATCCCACACCTACCAGGGCCCCCAGCAAACTGTCACTGCGTGGTAATCACCGTTTTTCGTGTGCTTCTGGTACCCCTGCTTGGCTAAGCGCCCTCCACAGCCCAGATCCTGCTCCTGTTCACCTAATGGAGCTGTTGAATGGATGGCACCTCTGGGCTGATCACCACGCCTCCGGGACCCGGATTTCCCATCCGTCCCCCAAAGCTCCCAATGCGTCCCCGTTGCTGGGTTAGTTCCTAGGCTCAGCGTCCAGTCCAGTGACATGGCAGCAGCTAGTCCCGGGGCCGGGCAAGACATGGGCAACCGAGTGACCAGGTGGACAAGCAGGCCTTGGGCGGCGTGACAGGGGCAGTGCGCGGAGAAGCGTGGACTGATCAAGAGGCCAACAGCTCGCTCACAGCCCAGGTGCCCGGAGCCTCCAGGGCCTGCAGGTGGCTCCCCACTCCCGCACCTCCTGGCCCGCGGCCCACACCTCCCTCCGTCAGTGTTGAGGACAGGGTCCAGCCTCTGTGGCCCGGGGTCTGACAGCCTCACTTCACATGGGCTTCTCTGAGTCTCAGCCACGCCAGCCTGGCTCCCCTCCGGGGGGCGGTGGGGGTGTTTCACAGGCAGGGCCGAGGCACACACAGCAACGGGGCGCACACCTAGGACGCACTCATGCCTGTGGGCCCCGTGGAGAGCATGGCCACCATTTGGGGGGTCTGGCTTGAGCTCTGAGCATGGCTGGGGCCTGGCTGGAAGAACAGGGGGGCCTTGCCCTCCTCTGAGACACCCAAGGGTGCCAGGGAGGCCGGAGGGAGGCTGGCCTCCAGCAGAACCCCGCCTGGCAGGGGGCGCCCCAGGGGCTCGGAGCTGCCTCCACAGCGACAGCCACAGCAGCGGGGGGCCACGCCGTGGGCCTCACCTCGCTCCTCCTGGCCGTGACACTGCTTCAGGTGGCCGCACAGGTGGCAGGTGAGGGCCGAGTAGACGATGCAGCTGCCCAGGTCGTCCCCGAGGGGGGCCGTGGCCTGCTCCAGGGCGAGCGGGCGCTTCTGGCTGTCCTCTCCCCACACCACTGGCTCCAGACCCGGGCACTCCGGGAAGCCGCTGGGGAGGAGCGAGTTCTGAGGGCTGGGAGGTGGTCCCATGTCCAGCCCAAAGGTGAACAGGGGGACAGGGGCAGGCACCCCAGGGCTGCCAGAAGTGAGGCCCTGGAAGGGCCTGTAGCCCCCCTCCCCACTGCTGGCCTCCACCCCAGGTGGCGCTGGGCACACGGCACCGCTGGCCAGCAGGCTAGAGAGGGCCTTGTACCCGGCTTCTCCGGAAGGGCCGCCCGCCTCGCCGCCCTGGGCACAGCCCTGCCTCACCGCCTGCGCGAACTGCCGGTAGTCCCCGGGCGCCGAGGCGGGGGCGGCCGCCCTGTGCTGGAGGACGCTCCACCGCAGGCCCTGCTCCCAGGTTTCCGGCTCAGGTTGGAGCGCAACGGGTGGCTCAGAGCCCCAGGGAGCAGAGAGGACGTTGGGGTCCCCGTCCTCCCGGCGTTCGGCCAGCTGTGGGTCTGAGTCCAGCTCTCCAGGACCCGAGGGCGGGCGCAGCAAGCTGCTGAAGCTGCGGTACGCGGGGTTGTCGGTGATGGTGGCTGCGGGCAGCTCTGCGACAGCCGGACAGGCTGGGCTCTGCGTCCGAGTGGCTGGGAGCAGCTCTGGGTCAAAAGGCTGCCCACTGCCCCGCAGTGAGGCCTCCTGAGGCGCCTCACCTGGTAACTCAGCCCAAGGCATCTGAGCACTCACACCTGCTGACGGAGGAAGAAGGCAGGGCTCCCCCGAGCCTGGCGGGCAAAAGCCCCCCTCCGCGCCCCCAAGGAGGTCCAGGAGCAGGCTCTCCGTCAGCCGGGCCGCGATGCCCGCCCTGCCCTCCTGGAAGCCGCCCCCGCTGCTCTCAGGCGAGGGGCAGAAGCTCCCTCCATCTTCCTCCACCGGCTCCTCCTCCTCACTCTGCACCGGGGCCTCGAGCAGCTCCACGCACTTCACCACGCTGATGCTCTCCGGGCAGAGGACCGCGCTGCTGACCTCCACGGGGCGCCAGGCTGGTTTCCCAGGGCCCTGGACAGGCCCGCTCCTGGCCGCCTGGGAGGAACCGTCACCCCTCTCCACGCCAGGCTCCAGTAAGCAGGGCAGGAGCTTCGTCAGACACGTCTTCCAGTACCTGCAAGAGCAAAGTGTGGTCAGGGCTCAGTGTCTCCACTTAAAAACTCCTATTCATCCCTCAAAACCCAGCTGGAAGCCACCCTGGACTGATGCCTACCTATTGCAGACGTGCCTCCTGGCTTTACAATCACTGCCTCTCAGTCTCCCCCACGCCTGCCCTGGGAGCTCCTGTCTGCCTTTGGGATGTCTGGAGCTCAGCACATAACCTGGGACCCACTACAAGCTCAGACTATTGAATAAATCAAAGTCTTTGTCGGGATGATAGAATTTAAAACACACAGCATAAGGAATGCCCACTTAGGATGGCTGCAGGTCCAGGGCTCCCAGCTCCCAGCTGTGCCAGGTCTAAACTTTAGCTACTGCCCTGTGGGAGGCCAGAGGCCCTGAGGGGGCGCTAGGAGGCTAATGTGATGGTGGCATCCTCAGGGTTTGGGATAGTGGTGCTTGCCAACCAGTACGCAGTTACGTCAGCACTTTAACAACGGGCACAGGTACTTGGCTCTACAGCCTTGCTCAGGCCAGAGTGCACCCCAAGGGGCTCAGCACATGCCTGACCCACCCAGGGAAATTCAGGGGCCCAGCCAGCAGCCACCTTTCCAGACCACTCCTCCTCCTGCTACGCCTCGAAGGAACAGTGCTGAATGCCAAGGAAGAGAAGGCAGACATGGGGGGGCGAGGGACCCCACTCTCAAGATGGGGCCCACCACGCCAATCCCCCCTCTTCCAAATCCACACAGGCCATGACCGAAGTTCATCTACATACGGGCACTTGGCTGGTTCCTGGCCCCCGGACCTCTTCCCCGGCAGTGGCACCTGAAACAGAGAGACAGCCAATGAACAGGGCGGAGAGGCCTCCCGCCAGCCTGGCCACAGCGAGCTCCGTGTTCGCCGTGGGAGGACTGTAGGCCCTGACGTCACCGGGGTCGGAGGTCAGACCGGGCCACTGCCGCTCCCGGAGCCTCGGTCCCTGGGAATGAGTGAGGCCGCCCTAAGATTAAGTTGCTGTGGCTGAAGGCAAAAATGGCCACTGTCACCTGCAGCTCCTCCACCCCTTGGATCTGGCCTGGCCCTGGGACTTGCTTTGGTCAACAGAAAGTGGTATCAGTGACACTGTGCCAACGGCCCAGCCTGCGGGAGGATGAGACGCCCGGCTGAGTCACTCCATTGCGCAGGCGAGAGTCAGACAACTGCCGCACCTGTGCGTGAAGCTGCTGGGGGCGAGCCAGCCCAGAGAGCTGCCCTGCCAGGCCCAGATAAGTTTCGGGATAATTCGCTACCCAGCAAAAGCTGACTGATACATGGACGACGCTAACTCTGTGCAGGGCCCTGTGATACACTTTACATGTACTGTCTCTGTGAATTCCAACCGTTATATAAACACGACGACAACCCACACGAGAAAACCGAGGCTCGGAGAGGTTAAGCCACTCGCTCACACCCAGTCCACTCGGCGGGTGAGTGGCAGAGCCGCGGTTCAAAGTCAGCACCACCGACTCCAGAGCCTGCCTGAGGGTCGCTGGAGACCTGAAGGCCCTGCACCCCCTGCCTCCTTCCTAGAGAACCCCGATGAGCTCAGAGAAACCACACGTGGCCATCGCTCAGGCTGGCCACCCGGCTGGCCCACGGTATCCCCACTCCTTGCAGGTGAAGGCTTAGGAAAGAGCATGTGATGCAACTCAGGCCAATGAGAAAGGAGGAGATTTGCTGGCGCTTTGGCGCAGTTTCCTGCTCGTAAGAGGAACACACAGGAGCCGTGTCCCCCTCGCCCTGGCCTCTTGGCCTCCTGCCCTGGTACAGGTACCTCCCCAGGGGGTGACATGCAGGTGACCTCAGGGGCCATCTCCTCCCAAGGGAGGGAACCCACCCAAGGCTGAAAAGGTGGCTCTGAAAGCCGAGGGGAGGGGGCAGCCTCTGGGCCCCCGATGACCACACTGGGCTGCAGAACCGACCAGCGCTGAGACCTTCCTGACGGCTCAGGTGCAAATCCAAAAGCCAGTGCGTATCTAACATCCCAGACACCTGAATCCCAGCTCCCGATAGGAGCATCCACAGCGTCCGGACCAGCCCTCTCCTACCTGAGGCTCCTGGATGACAACAGCCATGAGGGAGCTGTGGGCTGGGCTGGGGATGTGGTCCCACCATTCCTTCTTAATCCTGAAAAAGGAGAGGAAAACACATTGGTCTCTCCTCCCATAAAAATGATCACATGGCCAGTACTTCCTAGGGGTCAGGACCAGGTTGATTGGTTTGGGATGTCTCACCCTAAGCCCATGGAACAGGTCCTACTGCCAACCCCATTCACAGATGAGCACACTGAGGCTCACAGGGCTGAAGGGACAGCTGGCAGCAGAAGAGCCGGTTCGTGCCCCAGCGTTCTGCTCCCGACTAGCTGCCTCTGTCCTCAGTGGGAACAAGCCCAGGGAAGAAGGAAAGACTCAAGCTGCAGAGAATTCGGGGTGTGCCCATCAGCAGTCCCCCAGGGAGCAGCTCAGAGTCAGGCCACGGGAGGCCAGGGAGGCCTGAGAAGCCGAGGAGACCCTGGGAGAAATAGGTTCCTTCCCTCCCCTGGTCGGCCTGGAGCCATGGAGTGTCAGCTCTGAGGGAAGGCCCTCAGATTGCCCCTGGATCAGCCTCCACTGACTCCACTCAGTCAGTCAACATGCCGTACTGAGCACCTACTATGTACCACTCACTGTGCCAGGCCTCGGGGACACAACAGTGAACATGACAGACAAAAGCCCAGCCCTCACGTAGCTGATCTTCTAGAATAGGAGACAGACAGAAATAACTATAGGACATTAATTATGGCAGCAAGTACCATGAGAGAAAATAAAGAAGATAAAGGAATAGAGAGGAATGGAGGGAGTGATCCAGGAAGGCCTCCCTGAGGAGGTGGCCTCTGAGTGGTGACTGAAGGTGGAAGAGGGGCGAGTCATGGCGATGCCAGGGGAAAGGGCTTTCCAGGTAGTGCAAAGGTTTGGAGGGAACTTGCCTGGTGCGTTCAAAGAACAGCAAGAAGGCTGGAGTGCTGGACACAGTGAGTGGGGCTGGGAGGACAGGCGATGGGGAAAGTGAGGCCCAGAGAAGGGGAAAGACCAGCCCACAGTGACTAGGAGGTGTCGGTGACAAGACACGGAGAGGAAAGCTTGCAGCCCCTGCACACCTGCTGTGTGCCCAGCAGAGGGCGGGACACTCGCTCCGTCAATCCTCGGCCATCACTGATCCTCACATAGTGAGGTAAGACTCATTAGTCCCATTTCAGAGATGGGAGGACTGAGGCTCTGAGACACCATGTTTCCTAGGGCTCACACTCACTGGAAACTAAGCTCCTTCTACCTAACAGCGCACTGTGGTCCAAGACTCTCTTAGACTCTTAGGACTGACGAAATACGTTTTCCCTCTCTCAGCCTACAAGGGAGGAGCCAGTCACACAGCTACCAGCGCCAGGGCCAGAACCCGAGCCCAGATCTCCCGACCCTGTCAGGGCAATCGGCTAGAATTCCTCAGTCTATGGTCACCTGCCCCCAACTGCCTGGACCATACCCCGGGCAGGATCCGCCTCCCTTTCCCAAGGGAAGGCCCTTCCCAGCCCCACCCTGGCCAGCTCCTTCCCCCAGTCAGGCCTCAGCTCAAATATCCCTCCTCCCACCGGACACAGCGCCCGGGACACCTGTGCCCTGCGCCCGGTTTGTTCCCTCGGCGCCTGGGCTGCTGTGGAAAGCGCCGTGGCTGTTTGCAGACCTGACAGTGTCTCCCACAAGGAGCACAGAGTTCTGCGGGTTTTGTTTCAGCTGTTGCCTCAGTGCCTCGCACGCAGTAGCTGCTCCATAAACATTTATGGTTCAAGGAGGACTGAAGCTGACAGATGAGCGGAGGGACTCCTGCCCACTCCCACCCAGGGGGCCGGCCCAGGACTCACTTGAGGATGCTGAAGTAGCAGGACAGGCAGACGACCATGATGATGATGCAGGAGATGCCGACGGCAAGTGGGAGGTGCTGCTCCCAGGGCCACTCGTAGTCTGGAGGTGGAAGGGAAGCCGTGAGCCCGCATTGCGCTAAGTACAGCCTGGTCTCCATTTCCCAGGGCTGGAGACCGGAGCTGCAGGACAGTGTGTCCCAGACCCCGCATGACTGGGCCACCCCCCAGCCCTCCCGCCTCAGCCCCTGCTGCCCTCCCCTTGCACCCTGAGCCCTCGCCACACTGGCCCCCTGGCTGCCCCCTGCTGCTCCACGCTCAGTGCCAGCTCAGGATCTTGCACTTGCTGCTCTTCCTGAAGCACAGAGGTCAAGGGTAGTGACTCTGGCCCTGGAAGACCTGAGTTCAAAGCCTGGCTCTGTCGTGTCCTCACTGGTGGCCAGGACACGTCCCTCACACTCTCGGTGGCTCGGTTTCCTCACCGGTACAATGGGGTTAACAACAGTGCTCATCTCACGGGGAGCTGTGAGGGTCACCGACTCACTACCCACCGCACTCAGAGCAGTGCCTGCAGGCCCCCAGCTGTTATCACCTTCGCACAGCGGCTCCTTCTCCTCGTCCCCTTCACCCTCGCCAGCTCCAAACCCCCGCCCCCCAAGCCCTCTCTACCGTTGCCCCTCTCATCACTCCGTCCCCTTTCCCAGAGACCGACTGCCCTCTGGGTCTAGATCGATCTGATTTCCTCTTTTCTGTATGTTTATTTTCTGTCCCCCCTCCCCCGAGTGTCAGTTCCAGAAGGACAGGATTTCTGTCTGTTCTGTTCCCTGAGCTGCTGTATGAACCTGGGAAGGTCCACATGTAAGATAATTCATTTTATGTGAGAAAATTCAACACTTCTATTGCAAAAGCCATGTGATAAAGTTGCAAAGAGTTGTTTTGGGGATGCAGCTACAAGCGAGGGCTACATTTCCCAGAATCCCTTGCAGCTATGTGTGGTCATGTGGCCAGTTTCACCAATAAAACGTGAAAAGGAGTGATGTGTCACTTCAGGCTAAGGCTTTTTTTAAATATATATATTTTTTTTATATTGATTTTAGAAGGAGAGGAAGGGAGAGAAAAAGAGAGACAGAAACATTGATGAGAGAGAAACATTGATCAATTGGCCACCTCCTGCATGCCCCCCGCCAGTGGGGATTGAGCCCGCAACCCGGGCTCGTGCCCAGGCCAGGAATCGAACCAGTGACCTCCCGGTGCACGGTACAATGTTCAACCAGCCAGGCCAGGCTAAGGTTTTTAAGAAGCAGGTGTGGCCCTAGCCGGGTTGGCTCAGTGGATAGAGCGTCAGCCTGTGGACTGAAGGGTTCAATTCCGGCCAAGGGCACATGCCTGGGTTGCGGGCTCCATCCCCAGTGGGGAGTGTGCAGGAGGCAGCCGATCAATGATTCTCTCTCATCATTGGTGTTTCTATCTCTCTCTCCCTCTCCCTTCCTCTCTGAAATCAATAAAGAAATTTAAAAAAAAAAAAAAAAAGAAGAAGCGGGTGTGGTCTCCCTGCTCTCCTTCCCCTTTGGTTGGATGCAGACAATGGCAGGGCCCTTAGAGATCCACAGACCTCCAACAAGGTCGCAGACAGAAGTTAGAGGTCAGGGACTTGGATGGGAAAGAAATGACATCTTTATTTTCACTCACTTCTAACTCCTCGCATTTCTTCCCATTAGGAATGGAGGGAGTAAACCACGGTGAGAGCATCATCAGTCACTCAGCTGCCAACAGAAATCACAGCTGTTCTCCTACCACATTGCGGCTGCCAGATCACAAAATGTCACTTATCTCATCTGCTTTCCAATGACAGCATTTATAGAACTGCCCTCGCTCCTGTTTCTAATGTGTTAATAGAAGAGCATATATTCCCAGATCACAAGTATATTTAAAACATTTTTATAATTGCATTTCAATAAAACTAGTTTCCCCTGTAACCCTCTGTGCTTTATTTTATAACTTTAAGAACATTATTCTGAATGGGTCCTCAGGCCTCCCTGACTGCCAAAGGGTCCATGACACAAAAGGCCAATCATCTCTGTCCTGAGAGATGGAGCCACGGGAGGAAGACCGCCCACAGACCAGCACAGTTGGACTGTTACACAGCAAGAAGCACATTTCCACGTGTGAAAGCTCGGACCGCGTGGGCACCTGTTACTGCAGCCTCGCCTGCCCGCCCGGGCCAGTGCGCCATGCCCGTCGTTCCTCTGTTACCTGCCGTGGCGGCGTCCTCGGACGGAAGCCCAGATGCTCGGCCAGGGCCAGTGTCTGGGCACAGCGTGAGGTGGGGGGGGATTCTAACTGCTCGGCACTCACCACGGACACTCACCGTTAAGCCACTGGGCGCGGGGGCTCCACTCGCTCCACAGGCTGTTGTAGCTCGGAGCCCAGGCCCGCACCCGCGCGCTGTAGAGGGCCCCGGGCTTCAGGGTGCTGGCTGGGACGCGGAGGGTGTGCTCCCTGTAGGTCACATTACTGACTACGAACTGGGGGGGAAGGAAGACATTACTGCACGGCTGGGGGTGGCGGTACCACTCGCACTCGGGCTGCCGTCCGTGGCTGACCCCACAGTGAGTACGAGCCAGCAGCCTGGTGTTTGGTCACTCCTCCAGCTCAGGCATTGTTTGGCACCTCTATCGCTGTGACCGGACTCGAGGGAGAGGGGTCAGGAAACCGGCCCCACCTACCCCCACTGACCAGCCCTCTGACATGACGGGGGCGAGTTGATGAACCTTTCTGAGTGTTAGTTTCCTCATCTGTAAGTTGAGGGCAAGGGTCCCTACTGTCACTTTCGGGCTGTGTGACCTTAGGTTAGTGACAGAACCTCTCTGGTCCTCGATGTCCTCTTCTGCAATGAGGATAATAAAAGTGCCTGCCTCCCAGGGTGGCTGTGAGGAGTAAATGGGTTGACGCAGGGACGCGCTTAGGACAGGGCCTGGCACGCAGGGAGCGTGATGATCTTTCCGAAGCACAGACAGAGTCAGGGAGCCCCTCGCTCCCTCATGGGCTCTCTAGAGCCTCGTGGTCCAGCCCAGTCACATGGCCCCAATCTCAGCCCCGCCTACCAGCCCAGTCACATGGCCCCAAATCTCAGCCCTGCCCACCCAGCCCAGTCACATGGCCCCGAATCTCAGCCCTGCCCACCCAGGGGCTGAGATTCTGAGGGCCTCAGGATCCCGCCTTGCATCTTGCCCTTGTGCGGTCCCTCCTCTTGAGTGTGGGCAGGGCTGTGACTTGTTTCTCACCCACAGGACGTACAAAGGTGATGGGTGTGTGGGACCGCATGCGTGTGATTACATCATGTGAGACCGTCATTCCGACTCCCCGAACGCCCTCCCTCCCCCTGGCTGGCTGGGAGAAGGCCATGAGGGAAGAACGGAGGGTGGCCTCCTGCCAAGGGCCAGCAAGGACCTGAGACTCTCAGCCCAACAACCCACGGCCCACGGATGCTGCCAACATCACAGGAGCCTGGGAGCCACCTCCCTGGGAGCCTCAGGCGAGACCACAGCCCTGGCCACGCCGTGGTTGCTGCCGGGGACCCAGCGAGGCCGTGCCCAGACTCCTGGCCCCCAGAAACGATGGGGCAGCAGATGCGTGCTGTTTAAAGCAGCTGAGTGTGGTGACGTCATGTGCAGCATGGAAGGCGGACGTGGAGTTAAGTGAACATCACACCTGCACAGACGTAAACTCTGCAAGGACACACCTCAGGCCTCTGCCGGCTCCAGCGGCCTCCCTCCCCGCTCCTCACCCGAGGCAGAGCCGGGGCCAACCTTTGGGAAGAGGAACTGGAGGTTGAGGTTGGAAGAGAAACTCATTCCATCCTAAGTCCTTTTCTACCATTTGCATTTTATACTTCATGTAAATAGTACTTTTTCAAAAAACTTTAAAAAATAAGATGAAATAAAATCTGCGTTCAAGACAAATTCTGCCGGCAAGTGGGTGGCCTGAACCCTGTGCCTGGGGCTCCTCTCCCTGCGGGTCCCTCCCTTCGCGGCTCTCCCTCCTCCTCTGGCCGCTGCAGCCCCTTCCTGCTGGGCCTGGAGGCGGGAGCGAGTCGGGGGAAATGTCTTGTGTGAAGTGAGCTGAGGGGGGCTGCACACCGAGGGGGCACCACCTCAGCAGGTTCTGGAGAAACTGGGGGGAAGCGGAGCTTTCCCGGGGAGCAAGGGGGGCTGGGACAGGACGACAATGTCCTCCTTTCTTTCTAAACAGGAGAAGTTTGAGCTGGAAGCAGCAGCTGGGTCTGGTTCACCACAGGAATCGGACACCCTGGAGAGCAGGGACTGGGAAATGGGTCCTGAGAAACGAGAGCCGGAGCCTGCGAGGGATGGCCTGCCTGTGGCAGCTGGTGTTTAACAAACAGGCCGCTGTCGGGGAGACCGCGTCTGAGAGGACGATCCTGGGGAGGGGCAGAGCTCGGGCTCTGGAGTTCAAGTCCTGGCCTCGAAGCCCAGCTCTGCCTCCAGGTGACACGTGGGGAGGGTGTCCCAGCAGCCTCTGTCCCACCAACAAGAAGCCGGACCTGACTGCTGAGGCCTGGGGCAGCCCTGAGCCCCCACGTGCCCATGAGCCCCAGCCCAGGACAATGACCAACTCTGTCCACCGCCAGAGCCCGGCCAGGCCCTGTTTCCCGTCCCCAGTCTGCTTTGGGGAGCCACCCCCCCTCCCCTCCGCCTCATTCCCAGCCCATCGGTGGGCATGTGACTCCTCCGGGCTGGTCAGAGCACAGCCCAGCACCCTCTCTCCAGCCCACAGCCTGTGATGGGTCAGAGATTGGCCAATGGCCCAAGCCAGACAAGTGAGCATCGAACTGGTCCCAGGACATTTACTGAGAATCACCTGGACAGAAGAGCTTTGGGACCTACGCCTGGAGCTGCTCCTGGGCACGTTGGCCGCATGAGGGAAGAGCCTGCCTGAAAAGGGAGCCAACGCGGAAGAAAGCGGGGCCGAGCGACGGAGAGATTCCTGGGGCCTGGGTCCAGCCGTGATAAGCAAATGGGTAAATGTCTTTGGACCCTTATCTCCCCTCCCCGCCCCAGACTGTACCCTGAACAGGCACAGCACCTGGGAGGACTGATGGACAAAGCCGGCCGCCTCTCCCCACCTGCTCCGAGCAGTGTGTGCGCCCCATTCCTGCTCCTACCCCACATCCTGGCCCACGGCCAAGAAGGAACCACGCCTGAGAGATGGAAATCGGCATCACCAGCTCCCACGTGCCAGGAAGACGAGCAGCAGCAGCAGAAGCCGACATGGGAGCTTCATACATCTGGGCCCCCACCTGGCCGCTGAGGGAGGCCAGCCTGGGCCCAGGACACGGGGCACGGCTCAGCGTGGGCCTCGACACTCTGGCAGAGGGGTTACAGGCTGGGCATGCGGTGGGGGTGGAAGGGGGGGAAGGGAACGACGGGGTTTCCAAGGCCGTGGCAGTCGGGAGAAAAGGAGGAGGATGTTTATAACATCCTTTGTGCTGGGCATGGGAGCTTAGCTGTGTCACCCACCCCATGCTCTCAATAGCCCTATGGTGGTCCTCTTACCCCCATGTCACCGATGAGGAGACGAGGCGCAAGGAGGGTAAGTGCAAGCTCGAGATCAGGCAGCGGCAAGCGGCAGGGCAGGTATTGGAACCCAGTTCTGGGGGACGCCGGGCCCAGGGTGACCCCCACCTGCAACTAAAATAGCGGCCCCCCCCCACCCGCGTCCTTGTGTCCGTGCGTCCGGGCCGCTAGTATCTACTTGATAGACCCGCACTGCCTGTGCAAGCGTCCATGGCTCATCTAGAAAGGAACCAGGCTCTGCTGGGCCCGGAAGGCAAGTATCAGACACCACGAATGTCACATGAACATCACCGCAGTGAGACCCAGCGACAGCCCAAAATTATGGCTGGACTGTGTCCTGGGGGAGGCTCTGTGTCTGCGCCTCCTCCTGTGGCGGGGGGGTTACTAAGCCGGTCAGCTCCGCTGAGACGCCTGCCTTGACTAGTCAGGGTCGGGAGGGAGCCGATGCTGAGTGAGGACTCGGTCATCTGAGAGTGTTCCTGAAATCTCAGTGTCTCTCCCGGCCCCTGGGACACCCAGCTGTGCCCAGAGCCTCCTTTACAGGGAGGAGCAGGGCCCACAAATCACTTCCCTTCTTTGCGCGCTGGGCACCAGGAAGGGGTGGAGGGACAGAAGCCGGGACTCCAGGTCCCGGGGCTGCTGTCAGCCGGGCTCCTCTCTGTCTCCCACCCTGGGGCGGGGTCTCCGCTCCCCGAGTCCCAGGAGCTGGTGCAGACCCCCCACAGTGCCCACTCACCTCCGTGGGGTCGTCTTCATTTGAAATGTTGACCAGGTAGAAGAGCTTGGCGTGCAGACTACCATTGGGAGGGTACGGGTCGCTCCAGGCCAGCTGCCACGTGTGGGAGTCGGTGGCGTTAACCGTGAGGTTTCCGGGAGCCCTGGGTTTCACTGGGGAGAAGCGGGGCCTGGTGAGGGCTTGTGGGCCCTCGGAACCCGGGCCACTGAGGTTCTCGGTCAACACCACCTCCGCACACATTTGTGAGGCACCACGCAGACTCACAGGCATAACCGTTGCCATCCTAGCACTCATTCTAGCGTCGCTCCACTTCTACCTGGAGCCACAGGGAGCCCAAAACGGAACCCAAACCTCAGCGTTTGCACTTTCGTCCTTCACACTTTCGGCCGAATCTGTGAGCTATATTACATACCACGTATTTTTCTTTATTTTGATTCATGTGTTTAAACTTAGGCTCTTTTTAGGCAATCATATCAGTGAGATCACAAGTATATAATATGCATTCAAATCATGCCCTAGCCGTTTTGGCTCAGTGGATAGAGCGTCGGCCTGCAGTGGCAGTTCCTCTGCCTGGACTGCCCCAGTCACCGCCTAAGCTCCCACTCCAGCAAACAGAGGCCCTCTGCCTGGCTGGCGTGGCTCGGTGGTTGAGCATAGACCTATGAACCAGGAGGACCTGGTTCGATTCCCAATCAGGGCACATGCCCAGGTTGTGGGCTTGATCCCCAATGGGGCATGCAGAAGGCAGCTGATCAATGATTCTCTCTCATCATGGATGTTTCTATCTCTCTCTCCCTCTTCTTTCCTCTCTCTTTAAAATTTATTGTAAAAAAAAAAAAACACAAAAACAAACAGGTGCCCTCCCACACACACTTCTCCACTCACACACTCAGCCTCA
>NW_005872766.1:0-9962 GCF_000147115.1 Myotis lucifugus | reverse complement strand
CCACTGCTTCCCAGCCCACAGGTCCAGCTGGTAGGTGTCCCCAGTGCTCATGTTGACCATCAGCATGTCGCACAGGCACACGGCGCCTTCTCCATTCACAGGGACACACGTGTGGTTTCTGCGGACACGGGCTGTGTTAGGCTGGTCGTGCACGTATGGGTGTCCCCGTACATGCCTCAAGGAACCACATGCTCTTCTAGTTCCCGGTCACCTGCCTCAGGACCAGGTCAGGGGACTGGGAAGCAGAGCGGCCAGCGTGTGTGGTGGGGACAGTGGGCTAGGACTGCCTTCCCTGCTGCCACAGCCCCTCACCACACCCACATGGGCTCTGACACGCCCCTGGCTGCGGCCTCGCTCCCAGGACTCAGCTCACCCCGGAAGGCCGTGGAAGGGAAGCGCCGTGGCAGAGAAGATTCTGTAACAGCACGTGTGTGTGGGGGACACACCTCGGGCACAGCCTCTCCCACACACAGGGGACTGTGGCACATGCCCTGCCACTGTATGTCATCCAAACGTGCCTCCCAAAACAGCCAACCGTGTCTCATGGGCTAGGGCCACGGGTAGCCAACGTTTTTCGTAAAGGGCCAGACAGTGAGCATTCAGGGCTCTGAGAGCCAGACCATTTCTGTCCTCGCCACACACTCTGCTGGTCCAGAGCAAATGGTTAAACACCCTCCTAAGGAGAGAATGCAGAAAGGGGGGTGGGGGGGGGCGGGGAGGAGAAAGGGAAAAAGGGCAGTTTTACTCCCTAAGCCAGTGGTTCTCAACCTGTGGGTCGAGACCCCTTTGGCGGTCGAATGACCCTTTCACAGGGGATCCTAGAGAAAGGGCTGAGTATCAGATATTTACATGACGATTCATAGCAGAGCCTAGAGCAGCGGTTCTCAACCTGTGGGTCGCGACCCCTTTGGCGATCAAACGACCCTTTCACAGGGGTCGCCTAAGACCATCCTGCATATCAGATATTTACATGACGATTCATAACAGTAGCAACATGACAGTTATGAAGTAGCAACGAAAATAATTTTATGGTTGGGTCACAACATGAGGAACTGTATTTAAAGGGCCAGAAGGTTGAGAACCACAGAAAAGCCAGTAGTCTCAAGGCTTAACAAGATAATAATGCCAGGTGCCTCTCATGAATTCTGGAAGGCCACAGCAAAGTAAAAAGGGACCTTGAGAATCAATCTGCTCCACAATAGTCAGCAGAGGAATTTGAAACCTATAGACAGGAGGGTATCTAATGCCTCAGACCCCCACCTAACTCACTCTTCAGGTCAGCTGGGAGCCCGTCTGCCCTTCACAAGCCAGATGCAGAGGTCTGCTTGCCTCGCTTCTTTAATGAAGGTGCATGCTTCCATTGCTTTAATAAAACTGGCTTCGTCACAGTGCAATCGTGGTCTCTCATATAAACTCATCGATATGAGAAGACAAGGAGCGAGGCTGGGAGCAGCCCTCTCCCCCTGACTTGGGGGCTGTCCGGGAACCTCTGGTGTCGGGGAGAGGTGCTTCTAACAAAACTACCTGCCACTTTGCTCTCTCACACGCGTACAGGGGAGTTTTCTGGAGAACACATGGCCTGTTACGGTGTCATGGCTCTGGTGGCTTGTGTGCTGTGATTTAAATGTCCTGGTGTAATCCCTAACGGTAAAGAGCGATCGCTATAGGCCACCTGCACAAACGCTTTTGCGGTCCTCGCTAATTTAAGCATGCTAGAGTCCTGGGACTAAGTGCTTGAGAACCACTGGTCTGGTCCAATATTCCACCCACATCCACATGCCATGGGCCTGGGAGCGTGTGTTCGGAGCGTCATGACACACCCACTGTATCACACACTGCGCCCCGGCGCCCCAGCTCCAACCCCGGGCCCAGGAAGAACCGCGGGGAACTGCATTCGGCACCCGGCACTCCACCGGGACCAGGTGAACTCAGGCCAACCTCCCGGCCTCCCCTCGGCCCCGCCCGTCCTCACCCCCGCCACCTCCCTGGGCACAGGCTTACTTGGAACCCAGCTGGTAGGTGAGGTGGAGCTCGGCTCTACAGTCGGTGGGGCCGCCCATCCTCCACTCACAGGTGGAGGTGCTGAGGTAGTCGGAGAAGCAGGTGGGCCCATCCCGGACCTGAACACTCCCTGGGGAGACACAGGAGCGCTCTGAGCAGCCGCAGCCCAACAAGCAAGAGCGCCATGGGCCACCGGGAAGGTCGGAAACCAGCTGGAACAGGACCAAGGGGCCCAGCACAAAGCAAGGGAACCACCGCCCCGGGACCGCTCCTGTGCCGTCTTCACAGAGCCTCCTGCTGCACTGAGGCCATCCTGAAGCTGAAGAAGGGCCCTGGGGTGCGGGCCCCCTCGGGGGACACCCCAATGACCTTTATGTGCTGCAGCTCACCTACTTGCCTTTGGCCAAATTAAAGGGAAACACGTGGCGGTGTGAGGAGGGCGACCCGCCAGCAGCACCTGCCCTGCAGCGCGTGGCGTGCGGGAGGCGGCTGTCCCTGCGCCGCTCCCGCCCCACCCGCTCCACCCCGCTGAGCTCAGGAGGCTGATCCCCACGGTCTGTCCCCCAGGTGCCCTTGGCCGCTGGCTCCTTGTTGGGTTTGGCCAATATCAAAGGGCGGGATGAGAGGGCGGGGTGCTTCGTCCAGCCGGTCAGCGGCAGAGCTGGCTTTGAACCCGGCAGATTTCAAAAGCCCGGAGTAAGAGCCAGGCAACACCTGTCCCAAGAGATGCATCTTGGAAAACATCCCACGGCCTGAGCTTGAGTCCCCTCGGACTTCTGGGAGTCCCTATGCACATCAGGTTTGCCGACGTGCGAGCGCCATCACCCAGCTCTAGACCGCCGAGCCCTGGCCGGCAGGCATCGCGCTCCAGTGGCCGCACCGGCCCATCCCCCGCGGCCCTCCATTTGCACTGGTTCTCTGGATAGAGGGCTCCCGTGTTAAGGAGAGTCGGGGGTATCTAGTCAACATCGCAGACTCTCCGCATCCGATTCCCCGCTCCCCAAAGCCCAGATCCCTCTGCATCTCAGAAATGACACCGCGCCCTTCCTGCCTGCTCAGGTCAGAGCTCTCAGCGTCACCCCAGCCCTGCTCCCGCCCCGCATTCCAATCTCTCTTCAAATCTCTCTCCCAGAAGGGCCCGAAGCCAGTACCCTCCATCTCCTCTGCTGGGCCACGCCACCCGGCCTCCCCCTGGCCTCCCGGCCTCCACCCTCCTGCTTACAGACAAAGGGATCCCTTTTAGTGTCAAGGTCACGTCACTCCTGTGCTCAAACCCTGCCAGGTCCTTCCTGACTTGGCCACCTGCCTCCGGCCCTACCCCAGCCTCCTCTGGTCCCTCTAGCTCTCCAGGCAGCAGGCTCTGGGCTCCGGCCTCCACTGAGGTCCGCCCGCAGGTATCTGCACGCTCCCCCTCCTTCAAGTCTTTGCTTGAGCGCCTGTCACTCATGAGGACGTCCCTGAGCACGTGTTTTAAATTGCAATCCTCCACTTGACCCCGCTGTCCCAGTCCTCCATGCTCTGCCTTATATCGTCTTTTCCCACCACCTTCTGACAATCCTAGAATTAGCTTATAATTAGGGCCATCTGTCATTGGCTGTCTCCTCCCACTACAGCGTCATCTCTAAAGCCAGGGATCTTTGTTTTGTTCAGTGATTGAGCCTGGCAGGTGGACAGTCAATACATGTTTACTGAATGAATGAATGAATGAATGAGAGGTGGTGACTTACCAGAGCCTGCTGCCCACACCAGGATCAGGCAGCTCACAGGGAACGTGAGCCCAGAGCCAAGCCACCCCATCGGGAGGTCCTAAGGCACCTGCTGAGAGAAGGTGAGCCAGGTGAGTGCTGACTCGTGGTCCCCACCCCGCCAATCATCCCGCGTGCAGCCTTCAGAACTCACCTTACTCCAGACACGACCGCCCCCCACCCTGGCCATTTGTGTCTCAGCAACAGTGAGCCCTCCCTGTTCATCAGAGATCTGTTCATAGCATGAAACCCAACCCAGGTGCACAAAGCCCCGCGTGAGAGCCAGGAACACCTGTCTCGAGAGATGCTTCTGGGAAAAAATCCCTAAGTTTGAGCATCCTCAGGCGTTTGGAAGTTCACAATGCACATGCGCACATAAAGGTTCTGATAAGTCCTGCAACAAGGAAACTTTTCTTCACTTAACTCAACACTTACCAAATTTATTTACCCAACCTTCATTTGTGTGTGCGTGTCAAACCCCCAATTAATCCTCCAAAGGACTTACAATTCCTTGAAATAGTTTGGAAATTCTAACCCGACTGTCCAACCTTACAGAGTTGGTTAAATAAATGGTGGTTTACCCATGCAACAAAGTATTGGGCAACCACTAAAAATGATGCTGTCGGATGTGTTAGTCTGACTACATTAATGGCCTCAATTCTTCACTCCTGTGTCCATGTAACCTTGCAGTGCCACCCCCCCCACACCCCCTCCGCTCTGGGCAGGGCGTTCTCCCTGCGTTTGGACTCTGGGCTCGCCATGTGACTGGCTTTGGCCAGCAGAATATTAGCCAGAGTGAGGCAGGCACAGGCCTGCTTTGCACAACCACTGCCTGGAGAACGTGCCTGGCCTCGCCTGTTGGAGGACGGTGACGGGCCAGTCCCAGCAGTCTCCCTCCGCACTGGCGACGGGCGGCTGCCCAGCCCTGTGGTGACCTCCACCTCCGCAGGCCTGGCAGCTGACCCGCGCTGACCTCAGGGGCATGAGCGAGCCCACGAGGTCAGGCCAGCCAGACGGCTGCGCCCACACGCTCGAGCTAGGAGTCCCTGACACACCCCGAGGCTTTGTGCCTGCTCCTCACACAGCACATTACCCCTCCCCGACTTCTAGCCCCACAGAGGGTTATAGCTGTGAAAGCATGGACCGCCCTCATGTGTTAACGACATCCCACAAGACGTCACTGGGGAATAAAGACTAGAAGGTACAGACACCCAAAGAGGAAGCACAGTTCGAATCCCCCAGATCACAAGCCCAGCAACACCCCACTCACATGTGAGGACCGATTCTCTCTTTGCTGCTATGGACACAGGGAGATAAATGTGAAATTCAGTTACCAAAATAGCAGCACCGTCTACACATGAAAACTTGCGTCTTAAACTCACTGCATCATTAACATCCATCCCCGCCACAGCGTTCAGATGCAAAGCCTCAGGTCAGTGTGGCCCCCGGTGCGGTGTGCCTGGCGCTGGGCTGAGCCTTCCTTACTCTGTTACTTTGTTCCGCACGGGGTGGTGTCTGCCCGTCCCCGGGGGACCTCACCACACGTTTCTCCGATCATCTCCTTAAGTCCCGCACCTGCTCGCCATGCGCTCCTGTGAGCCCTGCCTCAGTCTCCATGGCACTGGGCGCTGCGGGGATCACGGGAGCTGACACACGGGCGGCCTCAAGCCACCTGGCACAGGGGGGTGGAGGAAGGTCGCCAGTGGTTTCCTGAGGACGATGCTCAGAAGCAGAACCCCATCGGGCCACCAGCGTCACCCCCAGCACTCCCGGCACCTCATGCCGAATGCCCCCTACAAAGCACTGTCCTGGGCTGTATTCCGGGCAATGCTGATGGCGCCCACCCGCGTTCCCGGGGGTCTCTATCTTGGGGTCATGTCCAGAGAGGCAGCTGCCAGGCCTCCTCCTGCCACTCGGTAGCCATGTGCCGCCCAGTCACTGTCTCTGGGCTCCGGCCGCTCTACCTGCACCGGGAGTGACGGATGACGCTCACAGGTGCCCTGCACAGAGGAGGCGGCCCCAACGCTCTCTGCCGTGTCGGGAGCACGGTGGGGGCTGGAGCCACAGCAGAAGCCCCAGCCCCTGCGCCAAGCTCCGGGGGCTTCATCCCCTGTTACGGCCAAAGGTGATCCTGAGTGGGGGGTGAAAGGATTGAGAAAAGACAGACAAGAGAATGAAAGCTGGGTCTCGGTGGGACGCTGCTCCCTGATGAGGAGACAGCGCCGGCGCCCACAAGCCGTGACTTTATTTTATAGCAGATGCCACGAGGCAAAGTAGGGGCGTGATCACGTTGTTTACAGCATTCTCGTGAGTTTCATCCTCACTCAACTACATGCACCTGGACTCTAGCACAAGGCACGTGGGGCCACGTGTTCGGACCACAGGTTCAAGCTTACAACCACAGCCGTTGGCTATAATTGTGCTGGGAGGGCCCTGCTGGGACTTGCACGTGGCAATGAGAGGACCCTGTCCTTTCATTAGTCCGAGGCTTGAACCTGGCCAAAACACTGCAGCCGCGCCCCACAATCCCCCATGAAGGCTCTGCCAGTGGCCGCCTCCCTCCCCCAGCCCAGCAGCTGTGCACCTGGCTCCTGCCACCTGCTGGCCTCCACTCCCACTGCTCCTCCAGCACACCCCACTCAGGCCCACCCCACCCTCTCCTCTCCCGTCCTTTCCATTCATTTCCCTCCCTCAGCCTCTCTCTCTTATTTATTTATTCACAGGAATAAACTGCCCCTCAATACTCCAGGGTAGATTTCAGGGAAACAAGGACATACCCTGCATAGCCACAACGCAACCAGCAAAGTCAGGAAATTACACGGACGCACGACGCAATCCAATCCGCTGACCCTGCTTCCATTTTGCTAGCGGCCTCCACAGCGCCCTTCGTCCGCCAGGACCCAGCCGGGCATCGGATCACCATGCGTCCGGCGCCCAGGTCATGGCTTCTAAATCCTACTCTGCTTTGAAAGGAACCAGCACCCCTTGGGGAAATTCTGGCTCCAGGAGCAGGGAGGGGCCCGCCTGGATTCGCTGTGCCAGGAAGGAAGAGCTCAGGAATGCCGGGGACACGGTGAAGGGCAGGGGTCAGCTGGAACGGTGCCCACTGGCCCACATGGGCACAACGGAAGCATCACAATGACATTATATAAACCAGCTGTAGCCCCGGGAGTTACAGCAGGGGTGCAGGAGTCTGCAGTGACAGGTCACAAGTCGGGGAGCAGGGACAGCTCTCATCACCACGGCAGCCTCTAGCTCCCCACCAACCTCGTGTTAGTTATTTACTAGTTAATGAGTCAGAATAACTAACATTATAATTTTATATAATTTATCTACACTAATAAAAGAGAAACATGGTAATTAGCGTACAACCACTACCCTTTTCATTGGCTAATCAGTGAGTATATGCAAATTAACTGTCAGCCAAGATGGCGGCCGGCAGCCAGGCACTGAAGCGAACATGAGGCTTGCTTGCTGCAGACTCCAACATTCCCCGCCTCACTTGCCGGCCTCTCAGCTACAACTCTAAGCAACTATGTACTATGTTGCAAATAAGAAGATAAACAAAACCCCAGAAACCAGCTGGACTGAAAGCCAGGCGGACCAAAACTTTGTATTGATGTTTTCAGCAGCGAGGCCTCAGAGCTAAAGCTGGCCCAGAATAAAAATAAAAAATAAAAAATAAAACAAGGAGCAGTTGGAAGCTTCAGTCACTCGCTTCCGGAAAACAGCCCTCAGCCCCTCACCCAGAATGGCCAGGCACCCCAGTGGGGACCCCCACCCTGATCCAGGACACCCTTCAGGGCAAACCAGCCAGCCCCTACCCGTGCACCAGGCCTCTATTCTATATAGTAAAAGGGTAATATGCCTCCCGGCACCGGGATCAGCGTGACAGGGGGCAGCGCCCAAACCCCCTGATCGCCCTGCGGCTCTGTGTGTGACAGGGGGCGGGGCCACAACCTCCCTATCTACCCTGCTCTGTGCCTGATAGGGGGGAGCTCCCCAATCCCCTGATTGCCCTGCGGCTCTGTGTTTGACAGGGTGCAGCCCACCAACCCCCTGATCAGCCCTGCTCTGTGTGTGACAGGGTGCGGCGCCCCAACCCCCCCCCTCCCCACGGACACTGCTCTGTGTGTGACAGGGTAGAGCCATAACCTCCCCATTGGCCCTGCCCTGAGTGTGACAGGGTGCAGCGCCCCAACCCCCTTATCCGCCCTGCTCTGTGTGTGATAGCGGGGAGTGCCCCAACTCCCCTATTGGCCCTACTCTGTGAGTGACAGCGGGGAGCTCCTCAACCCCCTGATCGGCCCTGCTCTGTGCATGACGGGGCGGCGCCCCAACTCCCCAATCGGCCCTGCTCTGAGCCTGACCAGGGGCTGCACCTAGGGATTGGGCCTGCCCTCTGCCACCCAGAAGCAGGCCTAAGCCAGCAGGTCGTTATCTCCTGAGGGGTCCCAGACTGCGAGAGGGCACAGGCCGGGCTGGGGGGCCCCCCCCCCTGCCGAGTGCACAAATTTTTGTGCCCCGGGCCTCTAGGACCTCTAGTATATTATATAAGGCTTGTAAAATTTACCTCATTTATGGATGATAAGAGGAATACTAAGAATCAAAGAGTAAATGTCACAGTCAAATATCCAAGCAGATTTGTGTGACTCTAAGCCACATTCTCTCACCTACTCTAGTGACTCTCAACCAGCCTGGAATACCATTCATGACTGGCTTTGGTATATGTATGGAGGATAAAATTTAACAAGACATAATAATTCCTGCCCTGAAGAGTCTTGTATTTTAAACAAGGAGACATACATGGAAATAACAAAGTGCTATAGGATTATGAATCCTCCTATCTAATAATAGACAAACATGGTAATTGACCTTAACATCGCTACACCTCCCATTGGCTAATCAGGGCTATATGCAAATTAACTGCCAACCAAGATGGCGGCCGGCAGCCATGCAGCTGAAGCGAGCAGGAAGCTTGCTTGCTCCAGTGATGGAGGAAGCCAAGGTTCCCCGCCTGCCACAGCCCGGCTCTCAGCTCCGAAAGCAACGAAGTTTCAATTATAGAAGCTAAACAAACCCCAGATACCTGCTTTCAGCAGGCCATGGCCTCAGAGCTGGAGTGAGTAGGAGCTGGCTCTCAGCTCCAGTGATGGCAACAAAGTTTCAATTATAGAAGGTAAATAAATCCCAGAATAAAAAAAAAAAAGAAAAAAGGAGAGGTTGGGAGCTTCAGTCACTGGCCAGCCTGAAAACGGCCCTCAGCCCCTCACCCAGACTGGCCAGGCACCCCAGTGGGGAGCCCCACCCTGAAGGGGGTGTGACCAGCTGCAAACAGCCATCAGCCACTCACCCAGGCTGGCCAGGCATCCCAGCGGGACCCCCACCCTGATCCGGGACACCCTTCAGGGCAAACCAGCCGGCCCCAACCCATGCACCAGGCCTCTATCCCATATAATAAAAGGGTAATATGCAAACTGACCCTAACAGCAGAACGACTGGGAATGACTGGTCACTATGACACACACTGACCACCAGGGGGCAGACGCTCAATGCAGGAGCTGCCCTCTGGTGGTCAGTGCGCTCCCACATGGGGGAGCTCTGCTCAGCCACAAGCCAGGCTGATGGCTGCCAGTACAGCGGTGGTGGTGGGAGCCTCTCCTGCCTCCTCAGCAGTGCTAAGGATGTCCGACTGCAGCTTAGGTCTGCTCCCTGCTGGCAAGTGGACATCCCCCGAGGGCTCCCGGGCTGCCAGAGGGATGTCTGATTGCCAGCTTAGGCCCAATCCCCTGGGGAGCAGGCCTAAGCCAGCAGGTGGACATCCCCCGAGGGGTCCCAGACTGCGAGAGGGCACAGGCCGGGCTGAGGGACCCTCCCCCTCCCGAGTGCACAAATTTTTGTGCACCGGGCCTCTAGTTAGATATAAGTAGCACTCCCAGGCCTGACCATCAAAAATGCCTGCAGGCATTGTCAAATGTCCCCTGGGGGACAGAATGACCCTCAGCTGACAGTAACTGCCCTAAGAGACACTCAGACACATACAGTCACCTCATGCAGGCTTCACAGTGGAAGTGGATCTGCACTATGTTTTAAAAGGTGAGTAAGAGTTAGGTGGCCCAGGGAGTTCCAGGAACAGCACTGAATGAGCAAGCACTCTGCATGGGCAGCCACAAGACTCCAGGGTGGCTGGGCTTTGGAGCCAAGGTGGCTGAATAG
>NW_005872765.1:20024-44657 GCF_000147115.1 Myotis lucifugus | reverse complement strand
ACATTAGGAGAAGTCAATGATTACGGGTTCAAAATATTTGGTCCCCACCATCTGGGTCTCAGTACACATACCTTTTGACTCACAGGGACATTTACAATGAAGATGCTTAAACATATTACCACTTATTTCCCCAAATAACCTTTGCTTATTTGAAAACAAACAAATAAAAAACAGGAGAATCAGAGAGCTTAATTATGCTAAGAAAAAAGCTTGTCTATAAAATGGACAGACTTCAATATCTTTGCCTAAAGTGAAATCCTTTAAACTTTTGCTCAATTAATAAATTTTTCATTGTTCAAAAAATGACTAATTTGAAAAATTTTTAATAGTGCTTTTCTAAAAATTTACTTTATATCCTATATAATAAAAGCCTAATATGCTAAGTGTCTGGTCGGCCAATCAGCCATTCAATCAATCAAAGTGTAATATGCTAATGATATGCTAAGGAAACTCAACCAGTCGCTATGTTGTGTACTGACCACCAGCAGGCAGATGGTTGACCAGTCGCTATGACATATACTGACCACCAGGGGCAGATGCTCTGACCCGTAGGTCAGCTTGCTGCTTGTGTCTGGCTGATTGGGACTGAGTGAGATGGGCCCATATTCCCTGGAGTCCTCCCGTGTTCCCTCCTCAGCTTGCCAACCTCCCATGTCCCTCCCCAGCCCCAATCGTGCACTGATGGGTACCCTCAGCCTAGCCCAGGGGTGGGCAAACTTTTTGACTCAAGGGCCACAATGGGTTCTTAAACTGGACCGGAGGGCCGGAACAAAAGCATGGATGGATGTTTGTGTGAAATAATATAAATTCAAAGTAAACATCATTACATAAAAGGGTATGGTCTTTTTTTTTATTTAGTTTTATTCATTTCAAAAGGGCCGGATCCGGCCCGCGGGCCATAGTTTGCCCACGGCTGGCCTAGCCTGAGCCCTCTCACAATCCAGGCTGAGGGATCCCCCCCTGAGTGCATGAATTTCATGCACCAGGCCTCTAGTTATATATACACAGCAACCACATCTAATACTGTATATAATAACTCATTCCAGGACTTATCATTTCAATGCATTATATTTTTACAGTGTGCAATGCATAACTTCAAAACAGAAATATGTTTTTATTTTTTTTTATTTTTTTTGTTATTTTTTTTAATTAAATTTTTATTGTTCAGATTACATTTGTTCCTCTTTCCCCCCCCCCATAACTCCCCTCCTTCCAGTTCCCTCCCCACCCTCCGCCCTCACTCCCCACCCACTGTCCTCATCCATAGGTGCACGATTTTTGTCCAGTCTCTTCCCGAATCTCCCATTCCCCTTTCCCCCCCAAGAATAGTCAGTCCATTCCCTTTCTATGTCCCTGATTCATTATAATCACCAGTTCATTCTGTACATCAGATTATTTATTCACTTGATTCTTAGATTCACTTGTTGATAGATGCATGTTTGTTGTTCACAATTTGTATCTTTACCTTTTTCTTCTTCCTCTTCTTAAAGGATACCTTTCAGTCTTTCGTGTAATACTGGGTTAGTGGTGATGAACTCCTTTAGCTTTTCCTTATCTGTGAAGCTCTTTATCTGACCTTCAATTCTGAATGATAGCTTTGCTGGATAAAGTAATCTTGGTTGTAGGTTCTTGGGATTCAGCACTTTGAATATATCTTGCCATTCCCTTCTGGCCTGCAAAGTTTCTGTTGAGAAATCAGCTGACAGTCGTATGGGTATCTCCCTTGTAGGTAATTGAGTCTCTTTCTCTTGCTGCTTTTAAGATTCTCTCTTTGTCTTTTGCTCTTGGCATTTTAATGATGATGTGTCTTGGTGTGGTCCTCTTTGGATTCCTTTTGTTTGGGGTTCTCTGCGCTTCTTGGACCTGTAAGTCCATTTCTTTCACCAGATGGGGGAAGTTTTCTGCCATTATTTCTTCAAATAGGTTTTCAATATCTTGCTGTCTCTCATCTTCTGGCACCCCAATAATTCTGATATTAGTCCGCTTGAAGCTGTCCCAGAGGCTCCTTACACTATCTTCACACTTTCGGATTCTTTTTTCATTTTGCTTTTCCAGTTGGGTGTTTTTTGTCGAATCTTTGGTTTGATTCTTGTGCTCCTCTGGTCTGCTATTGGGTATAATATTCTTTATTTCAGTCCGTGTATGCTTACTTTCTAATTTCTTTATCGTAGCATCGAGGGTCTCATTAGTTTTCGTGAGGCTCTGCTCAAGTTTATAGCAAGCCCTCAAAATTGCGATTCTTAGCTCCATATCCTCCATTTCTGTCATGTTTTTTTGTCTCCGCATCTTTTATGCTTTCTTGGTGCACCCCCTTGTGGTCTTTGTGCGCAGTCTTGTTCTAGCCAAGCCTTAATTGTTGTAGTTAACACTAGAGGGATTTGACCACCAGGCTGACTGGCTGTAGGAATCAGCTGTGTGGAAACGTCTGTCTTCTGGGGAGGTGCTAATCCAGCCTTTGCCTGAGGCGATCGGCAAATGGCTGTGCGCAGGGCTTGGGTGGGGCGGGATCAACAGGGCGGGGGGGAGGGAGCCGCAATGGCTGCTCTCAGTCCGTCCCCAGGGGCTCTGCCTCTCTGTCCCAGCAACCGCTGCAAACCTCGGAGGGACCGTAGCCAGACAGTCCCGCTTCTCCCGTTTGAGTCTGGGTCCCTAGAGACTCGCCCGGATCTGTAGCCCAGAGTCTGAGACTCACTCCTGATTGAAAACGACAACCTCGCCCTCAGCCACCAGCCCGCTTTGCGCGCGCACCACCGCACCACCGTACCTTTAAATTTTCCACACTGCGCCTCCTCTGAGCCTCGGAATGCTGTTGTTTTTCCTTCTAGTTGAAGAGTCTCTCCTCAGCCAGCCTTCCTGTGGTTCTGGTTGATGTCCGTTCCGTCTTTTAGTTGTATTTTTGAAGTGGTTGTTTACGGCGGCAGTCTCCGGTGTTTACCTATGCCGCCATCTTCGATTCTCTCCCAGAAATATGTTTTTAAATGAAAATGATTATATCATATCTAACATCACTATATCTATGGGTAGTATATTTTAAAGACTTTAAGAGATTCTATTAAGTCTCTGAGCAGCAAAATCCCTGAACCTTATACAGGAGGTCAAAATGAAGATAAATGTCTAGAAGACATTTCTAATTTAAACTAAGAAAAGTGCACAATTCTATTGTCAAGAAATTAAAGAAATAAATGGCCAGTACATAGAAAGGTTAAGTTATATAACAGAGTTGCAGCTGTTCTGTGACATTTCTACTACAAGCAATAGTGATATCAACATTCTTTTATTTTCCATCTAGCTCACCTCTGCATCCCCAGGGATGAATTTTCAAGGTTTTCTTTTTTTTGTTTAACCTAGAAATAGAGATGAAAGGTTTTTCTTTGGCCAGCTAACTGAATTTATTGTTTCTAGACAAAAATATCTTCACTATCAAACATATGTCAGATGATATTTCATGATTATAAAACCTAAAAAATGGTTTACCCAGTTTCTGTTTGTTTATTCTTAGTAATATTTAAAATGTTTGGAGCTTTCACTAACCCTTATGGACCAACCAAATACTGAATCACTATTCATAATATTAATCAATCAATCAGCCAAGAATCTTATAATGCACTAGAGGCCCAGTGCATGAAATTCGTTGTCTCTCAGCCCAGCCTGCACCCTTTCCAATCTGGGACCCCTCGGGGGATGTCCGACAGCCAGCAATTGGACATCCCTCTCACAATCCAGTACTGCTGGCTCCCAACTGCTCGCATGCCTGCCTGCCTGATTGCCCTAACTGCTTCTGCCTGCTGGTCTGATCACCCCTAACCACTCCCCTGCCAGCCTGATCGACGCCTAACTACTCCCTTGCCAGCTTGATTGCCCCCAACTGCCCTCCCCTGCCGGCCCGGTTTCCCCCAACTGCCCTCCATTGCAGGCCATCTTGTGGCGGCCATTTTGTGACCACATGGAGGCGGCCATCTTGTGCGAGGGTGTGATGGTCGATTTGCTTATTACCTCTTCATTATATAGGATGTGGCAAGCACAGTGCTACTCATTGTAACAAATTGTGTCCTCATGTCCTGATTTAGTGGAAAATTATTAAAAATCTCCAGCCAAGCCTGACCGGTGTGGCTCAGTGGTTGAGCATAGATCCATGAACCAGAAGGTTGATGGTTTGATTCCTGATCAGGGCACATGCCGGGGTTGCAGGCTTTATCTCAGGGTGGAGGGGAGGGGAGGTGGCTTGCAGGAGGCAGCTGATCAATGATTCTCTCTTATCATTGATGTTTCTATTTCTCTCTCCCTCTCCTCTCTTTTTCTGAAATCAATAAAAATATAAATTTTTTAAAATATCCATAAAGATACAATTATGTCAAGTAGATAAATGAACATGTAATAAACAATTACATAGGTAAAATTTATGAAAGAATGTACACATTTAAAAGTAATTTAGATTAATCTCTCTATAATTCAGAATTAATGAATGGAGAAAAGCAACATTTTCAAAGATCCATAAGAAAAAGACCAAAAAAAACAATTCAGTAACATTTCATAACCAAAAAAAAAAGTACATTTTTTCTGTACCAGAATCCCATACAAAGGGTACCTTGAAAGCAGATCCTTGATGAGATACTTGGTTTATGACCTATATTTTATTAATTTTTATGATGATATGATTAAAACAATGCCTGGCACAGTTACAGATTGAACAGCATTTTGGATATGGTATCTATCTTAATCTGAATAACATCTTGTGGGTGTAACTAGAGAAAGAAATAAATATTAATGAATTATTGATAATCAGGCTGAAATATTAGGCATAATTCAGAATAAGAATAATGCTACATATTATCTTTATAGTTTTGAAAATCTGTTAAATAATTTCAAGGAGAACCTGAACAAAAAGTTCAAAAACAACAATTATGAAAATGTGAACAATGAAACTGAGGAGGTAAAGAGGTAAGTAGTTACTCATGATGAAGAAAAGAATTAATACATACACAGAGAAGATGGAGAAATAATGATCAATTGCAGAAATATATAGAAATTTAATTTTTAGGACTTGGTGAAAAAACTTGTAATTGTAAAGGGAAATGGAGAACCGAGAACGAATCCCAGGATGTGATCAAGATTTTGACAAGGTAGGTTCCTGAATTTCTGTCTTCCCAGGAATGCACCAAACAGCTACATATGGAACAATTTCTTCTGAGAAATCGAGAAACTAGTTGAGTGACACCTCCACAACTCCTATGCCCTTCCCCTTTCTCCTCAATGCTGAGTTGTAGACAAAAACATCAATCTCCCAGAGTTTTACTGGAAGGAGTTTGATTGCATAGTTTGCCAGCTGCTGCCTGAGGTTCCAGCTTCTACCTAGCCTACATCTATGACTAAGGGGAAAAAAGAGAGAAGACTCAAAGAAAGAAAGAAAAAATGTAAGATAAGATATTACAAGAGTTAAAACATAAATACTGAGGATTGTAAAAAGAAATATAAATAATGATACATGAACACATTTGAAAACCTAGAAGAAATAATAAATCCTAAAAACATACAACTTACCAAGACTGGATCATGAAGAAATAGAAATTTCAGAAGGCCAGTTACTAGTAAGAAGATTGAGTCAGTAATCAAAAACTCTCAAAGAAGAGCCAGAGTTAGATGACTTCACTGGTGAGTTCTACCAAACATGCATAGAAGAAGTAAAGCCAATATGTCTCTAACTCTTCCAAAATGTGAAGAGAAGGGAACATGTCCAAACTCATTTCACAAGGCCAGCATTATCCTGACACCAAAACTAGATAAGGGCACCACAAGGAAAGAAAATTGCAGGCCAATATCTCTGATGCACATAGATACAAAAATCCACAACAATATTGGCCAATCAAATTCTACAATACATTAAAGAAGCATGCACCATGATAAAGTAGGATTTATTCCTGTGATATAAGGATGCTTCAATATAAGCAAATCAAAAATGTGATACATTAAAAGAATAAAACTAAAAATTATATTATTCTCTCAATAAATACAGAAAAACCAGTTGACAAAATTAACTTTCAAAAATTAAATATAGATGAAATGTACCATAGTACAAAAAAAGCCATATGACAATCCCACAGCAAATATCAGACCCAATGGTAAAAAGCTGGAAGATCTTGCTCAATGATCAGGAAAAAGACAAGATGCCCAGTCTTGCCTCCTAGATAAAGCAGTTACAAATAAATGAATAAATCAGAAAAGCAGTAAATTTGTCTCTATTTGTCAATGACATATTATATATAGAAGATCCTAAATATTCAATAGAAAATTATTACTACACTAACTATACTAGCAATTCATTAAAGTTGCAGGATGCAAAATCCTATCTAATAATAGACAAACATGGTAATTAACCATACCTTCACTACCATCACCATTGGCTGATCAGCACAATATGCAAATTAACCGCCAACAAAGATGGCGGCTAATTTGCATACTGAAGGCAGGGAGGGACACCAGTAGCTGACATCCAGGCCCCCGTGTGCGACTCCAGGAGCAGCAGAAAGCCGGGCCGCAGGCAAGGCGCCCTCCCTGGGACCCAGGAGCCACCTTGCCTGCGGCCCGTGATCATGATTGTGATCGGAAAGCTGGGCCGCAGGCAAGATGGCCCCTGGGACCCAGGAGTCCCTCAGCGAGGTTTGCAGGTGAAGCAGCGATCAGGCTATGAAGGAGCTACAGGAGCAGCTCTGCCAGAGTTGGAGACTTCGGCCAAGCGAGGAGAAAGACTGGGGCTCCAGCCAGGTGAAGACTGTGTCCAGAGCGAAGATGGAAGGGGGGGCCCAGAGTGAAGGTCTGGGTCCCAGGGTGCTAGAGGAAAACTGGTGCTGGCAGCCAGGGGAAAGAAGACCTATTGCACGAATCTTTGTGCAATGGGCCTCTAGTAAATATATAAAAATCTATTGTGTCTCTATACTATAACAATGAACTAATGAACAGAACAAAAATTAAGTAAATAATTCCACTTAAAATAACATCAAAACAATAAAATACTTAGAAAAAAATAAGGAGGGAAAGATCTGAACACTGAAAACTGTAAAACATTAATGAAAGAAATTAAAGAACACACAGATAAATGGAATGATATTTTTTGCTCATGAATTAGTAGATTAATATTGTTAATATGTGCACACTGCCCAAAGCAATCAAAAGATTCAGTGCAATCCCTGTCAAAAATCCAGTGACATTTCCCACAGAAATAGGAAAAAAAAATCCTAAAATTTGTATGGAACCACAAAAGATCCCAAATAACCAAAGCAATCTTGTGAATGAAGAACAAAGTGAGAGGCATCTCACTTCCTGGTTTCAAACAATACTTTTAAGCTATAGTAATCAGAACAGTATGGTACTTTCATCAAAACAGACACAGAAATCAATGGAACAGTATAGACAGCACAGAAATAAATCCACACTTATACGTATAATCAATTACTTTTTGACAAAGGAGCTGAGAATGTACAATAAGAAAAGGTTAGTCTTTTCAAGCCACATGCAAAGGAATGAAACTGGACCCTTATCTTACACCATACCCAAAAACAATTAAAATGAATTAAAGACTTTAATGTATGATCTGAAACCATAAAAATCCTAGAAGAAAAATAGTGTGTAAGCTACTTGATATTGATCTTGGCAATTACTTTTCATATTTTATACCAAAAGCAAAGTTAACAAAAGCAAAAATGAACAAGTGGAACTATATCAGGTTAAAAAGCAAAGGAAAACATCAACAAATTAAAAAGCAACCTATGGGCCCTAACTGGTTTGGCTCAATGGATAGAGCGTCGGCCTGCGGACTCAAGTCTCCCAGGTTCTATTCCAGTCAAGGGCATGTACCTTGGTTGCAGGCACATACCCAGTAGGGAATATGCAGGAGGCAGCTGATCGATGTTTCTCTCTCATCGATGTTTCTAACTCTCTATCCCTCTCCCTTCCTCTCTGTAAGAAATCAATAAAATATATATTTTTTTAAAAAAGCAACCTATGGAATGGGAAAAATATTTTCAAATTACATAACAATTAGGCATTAATATTCAAAACATATAAGACACTCATAGAACTCAAGAGTAAAAAACAAAAAACCCAATTGAAAAAATGGGCACAGAACAAGACACATAGACACATTTTCAAAGAAGAAATTAATTTCTTGAACAACTTTTATATGGTTTTCCATATTAGCTGGATTAATTTATAGTCCTACCAACATTGCCCAAATGATCCTTCTTTTTCCACTTCATGACCACCATTTATTATCTTTTCTCTTTTTGATAATTGGCATCTTAACAGGTGTGAGATAATATATCATTGTAGTTTTGATTTGCATTTAAATGATGTTAAGCACTTTTTCAATATCTGTAGGCTTTTTCTGTGTCTTCTTTGGAAAAAAATGTCTATTCAGGTCCTTTGGCCATTTTTACTTTCCATACTTAAGATATTTTTAGTTCATTTATTTAGTTCAGGGGTTACACATTTTTTCCTGTAAAGCTCCAGATAGTAAATATGGTAGAATTTTCTGGCCATATCACCTTTGTTGCATTTACTCAAATAGGTTCCATTTAGTGTAAAAACAAGTCATAGACAATATGTAAAAGAATGTGTGGCTGTGGTCCAATGAAACTAGCCAGGCACTGAAATTTAAATTTCTTAAAAGTTTTTACCAGTTATAGAATATTACTCTTCTTTTGATTTATTATATTTTAAGCATCAAAATAATTATTTTTGGCCATCTGTATGTCCTCTTTGGAGAAGTGTCTATCCAAGTACTTTGCTCATAATTTAATTAATTGTTTGTCTTCCTGTTCTTTTTTTAAAATATATTTTTATTGATTCATGAGAGGAATGGAGAGGAAGAGAGAGATAGAAACATCAATAATGAGAATCTTTGATCAGTTGCCTCCTGCATGCCCCACACTGAGGACTGAGCCTGCAACCCAGACATGTTCCATGACCAGGAATTGAACTGTGACCTCCTGGTTCATGGGTCGATGTTCAACCACTGAGCAGCACTGGCTGAGCAGTTGTATAAGTTCTTTATATATTTTTGAAATTAATCCTTTAGCAGATGAATCACTGGCAAATATATCCTCCCATACAATGGGTACTGTTTTCATTTTGTTGATTGGTTATTTTGTTGTTCAGAAGCTTTTTAGTTGGATGTAGTCCCATTTGTTTATTTTTTCCCTAGTTTCTCCTGTCCTAGGAGACATATGGGTGAAAATATTGCTTCATAAGATGTCTAAGATTTTATTGGCTATTTTTCTTTGAGGATTTTTATGGTTTCGCAACTAACATTTAAGTCTTTTACCCATTTTGAGTTTATTCATGTGTATGGTGTAAATTGGTGGTCTAATTTCTTTCCTTCTTTTTTTTTCATGTACTTTCCAATTTTCCCAACACCATTTATGTATTTTTTTATTTTCATTTTCTTTTTTTTTTAGATTATTTCAGATTATATTTCTTTTTTTAAATCTTTATTGTGAAAAGTGTGACATATGTCCCCTTTTCCCCCATTGACCTCTCCCAGCCTGCCCAAAGGCCTCACCCCAGGCCTTTATCACCCTATTTTCTGTGTCCATGGGTTATGCATATATGCATGCAAGTTTATTGGTTGATCTCTTCCCACCCACCCACCTCCCTAGCCTTCCCTCTGAGGTTTGACCATCTGTTCAGTACTTCTATGTCTTTGGATCTATGTTTGTTCATCAGTTTATGTTGTTCATTATAGTCCACATATGAATGAGATCATGTGATACTTATCTTTCTCTGACTGGCTCTTTTTGCTTAGCATAATACTCTCCAGATCCATCATGCTGTTGCAAATTGTACAGTGGGGCCTTGACTTATGAGTTTAATTTGTTCCGAGACCGAGCTCTTTAAGGAGCTCGTTAAAGAGCTCATTAACTCAAATTACTCTATCAACTCAATGCAAAAAGTCAGCCGAGAGACAGCTGGTATCTCAAAAAACTCATTAGTCAGGACACTCATAAGTCAAGGCCCCACTGTATAAGTTCTTTTTTTTATAGCAGCATAGTATTCCATTGTGTAGATGTATCACAGTTTTTTAATCCACCTATCTGCTGATGGGCAATTAGGCTGTTTCCCAATCTTAGCTATTGTAAATTGCGCTGCTATGAACATAGTGGTGCATACATTTTTTCTGGTTTGTGTTTCTGATTTTTCAGAATATATTCTTAGAAGTGGATCACTGGGTCATTGGGAGTTCCATTTTTTAATTTTTGAGGAACCTCCATACTGTTTTTCACAGTGGCTGCACCAGTCTGCATTCCCACCAGCAATATATGAGGTTTCCCTTTACTTCACATCCCTGCCAACACTTGTCATTTGTTGATTTGTTGATGATAGCCATTCTGACAGGTGTAAGGTGGTACCTCAATGTCGTCCTGATTTGCATCTCTCAGATGATTAGTGACTTTGAGCATTTTTTTTCTTATGCCTCTTGGCCTCCTGCATGTCTACTTTGGAGGAGTGTCTATATAGGTCCTTTGCCCATTTTCTTTTTATTTGATTGTTTACCTTCCTTTTGTTAAGCCTTACATGACAAATCTGCAGCCAACATCATACTCAATGGGAAAAAAACTAAAACCATTTCCCCTAAGAACAGGAACTAGACAAGGATGACCATTCCTGTTTGACATAGTACTGGAAGTGCTAGTTAGCCATAGTGATCAGAGAAGAAGACGAAATAAAAAGCATCCAAGTTGGAAAGGAGGATGTAAAACTCTCATCATTTGAAGACAACATGATATTGTACATATAAAATCCTAAAGACTTGATCAAAAAACTACTAGCTTTAATAAATGAATTGGGCCACATAGCAAGATAGAAAATTAATACCCAGAAATCTTGGCATTTATATACACTAATAATGAACTCTCAGAAATAGAAACTAAAAAAAAAAAAAACAATCCCATTTGCCATTAAAACAAAAAATTAAGATACTTAGAAATAAACTTAACCAAGGAGGTAAAAGACTTGTACTAGGAAAACTACAGGATGTTGAAAAAAGAGATTGATAAAGATATAAACAAATAGAAGAATATATCGTGTTCAGGTATTTACAGAATCAACATCATTAAAATATCCATACTACACAAAGAAATCTATAGATTAAACACAATCCCCATTAAAATACCAATGGTATATTTCACAGACCTAGAACAAACTCTCCAAGAATTTATATGGAATCAAAAGAGACCTGAAATACTGACAGCAATCTTGATAAAAAAGAACAAAGTTGAAAGGATCACAATACCAGATATCAAGTATTACAAAGCCACTGTACTCAAAGCAGCCTGGTACTGGAACAAGAACAGACATATAGACCAATGGAACAGGAGAGAGAACCCAGAAATCGACCCAAACCATTATGCTAATTAATATTTGACAAAGGAGGCAAGAGCATACAATGGAGTCAAGACAATCTCTTCAATAAATTGTGCTGGGAAAATTGTACAGATACATGCAAAAACAATGAAACTAGACCACCAACTTACACCATACACAAAAATAAAATAAAAATGGACAAAAAGCTTATATGTAAGACATGGAACTTTAAAAATCTTAGAAGAAAAATAGGCAGCAAAATCTCAGACCTTTCTCTTAGCAATACGTTTACTGATACATCTCCTAGGATAATGGAAACTAAGGAGAAAATAAACAAAATTAATAGATTCTTCACAGCAAAAGAAACCATCAAAAAAATAACAAGAAAGACCACTGCATGGTAGAACATATTTGCCAATGATACATTTGATAAGGGATTAATCTCCAAAATTTATAGGGAATCCAACACCATTTATTGAAGAGATTGTCTTTACTCCATTGTATGCACTGGTTAACTTTGTCAAAAATTAATTGACCGTAATGGAATGGGTTGATTTTTGGGGTCTCTCTTCTATTCTATTGAATTAGGTTGTTCTTATGCCATTACCAGGCTGCTTTGATTACAAAGGCTTTGTAGTATAGTTTGATATCCATTATTGTGATCTCTCCAACTTTCTTCTTCTTTCTCAAGTTTGCTGAGACCATTCTGGGTCATTTTTGGTTTCATATAAATTTTTGGAATATTTGTTCTAGATCAGTGAAATATTCCATTGGTATTTAATAGGGGTTGCAGTGAATCTATAGATTGCTTTGGAGAATGAACATTTTAATCATGTTTATTCTTCCAGTTCATAAACAAGGTATATAAGTCCACTTGTTTGTATCTTCTCCTATTTCTTTTTCAATGTCCAATAGTTTTCTGAGTACATGTCTTTTACTTCCTTGGTTAAGTTTATTCCTAGACATTTATTTATTTATTTATTTATTTATTTATTCATTCATTCATTCATTCATTCATTTGCAATGGTAAATGGGATAATTTTTTTTCTTTATTTTTCTGAGCGTTCATTAATGGTATATAAAAATGCCATCAATGTTAATTTTGTATCCTTCTACACTGCCAAATTCATTTATTTGGTCTATTGGTTCCTGGGAGAGTCTTTAGAGTTTTCCTTGTATAATATCATGTCATCTGTGAAAATGACAATTTTACTTCCCCTCTAATTTGGATGACTTTCATTTTTTTTTCTTGTCTGATAAGTGTGGCTAGGAATTCCAGTACTATGTTGAATAACAGTAATGAAAGTGGACATCTCTGTTTAGTTCCTGAGCTTAAGGGAAACACTTTTAGTCTTTGCTCATTGAGTATGATATTGGCTGTAGGTTTGTCACGTATGGCCTTTATTATATTGAGCTATTATCCTTCTATTTGCACTTTGCATATAAAAAATACTCAACATCAGTAGTCATCAGAGAGATGCAAATTAAAACTATAATGATGGATCACCTCATATGTACCAGAATGATTACCATCAATAAACCAACAAACAAGTGCTGGAGAGGATGTGGAAAAAAGGCAACTCTCCTTTATTACTGGTGGGAATGCAGACTGGTACAGCAACTGTGGGAAATAGTATGGGATTTCCTCAAAAAATTAAAAATATAACTGCTGTTTAACCCAACTATTCCACTTCTGGGAATATAATAGGAACCCTAAAACACCAATCAGAAAGAGTATATGCACCCCTATGTTCATAGCAGTGCTATTTACAATAGCTAAGATCTGGAAATAGTCCAAGTGCCCATCAGTAGATGAGTGGATAAAAATCCTGTGGTAAACTTACACAATGGAATACTACCATCCTATCTAATAAAAGAGAAACATGGTAATTAGCCATACCTCCGCTACCCTTCCCATTGGCTAATGAGGGCGATATGAAAATTAACTGCCAGCCAAGATGGTGGCCGGCAGCCAGGCAGCTTGAAGTGAACAGGAGGCTTACTTGCTTCAGTGATGGAGGAAGCCAACGTTCCCCGCCTGCTGCTGCCGGCCTCTGAGCTTGCAGTTTGAAACAAACATTGTTACAAATATAGAAGCTGAACAAAACCCCAGAAACCTGCGTTCAGCCAGCTGGGATCTCAGAGCTGGAGTTGAAACAGTGTTTCAATTATAGAACCCAAACAAACCAGATACCTACTTTCAGCAGCCGAGGCCTAAGAGCTGGAGCCAAGCCTCAGAGCTAAAGCTGGCCCAGAATAAAAGAAAAAGAAAAAAAGGAGCGGTTGGGAGCTTCAGTCACCCACCAGCCTGAAAACAGCCCTCAGCCCCTCACCCAGACTGGCCAGGCACCCCAGTGGGAACCCCCACCCTGAAGGGGGTGTGACCAGCTTCAAACAGCCATCAGCCCCTCACCCAGGCTGGCCAGGCACCCAAGCAGGACCCCCACCCTGATCCAGGACACCCTTCAGGGCAAACCAGCCGGCCCCCACCAGTGCACCAGGCCTCTATCCTATATAGTAAAAGGTAATATGCCTCCCAGCACCAGGGTCAGCGGAGCCGCGAGGCCTCCTGGCACCGGGATCAGCGTGACAGGGGGCAGCGCCCAAACCCCCTGATCGCCCTGCGGCTCTGTGTGTGACAGGGGGCGGGGCCACAACCTTCCTATCCACCCTGCTCTGTGTGTGACAGGGTATGGAGCCCCGAAACCCCTGATGGGCCCTGCTCTGTGAGTGACAGGGGGTGGCTCCGCAACCTCCCCATCGACCCTGCCTTGAGTGTGACAGGGGGTGGTGCCCCAACCCCCCAATTGGCCCTACCCTGAGCGTGACTGAGGGTGGCATCGCAACCTCCGGATCCACCCTGCTCTGTGCATGACATGGGGCGGAGCCCCAACTCCCCAATCAGCCCTGCTCTGAGCCCGACCAGGGGCTGCACCTAGGGATTGGGCCTGCCCTCTGCCACCCGGAAGCAGGCCTAAGCCAGCAGGTCGTTATATCCCAAGGGGTCCCAGACTGCGAGAGGGCACAGGCCCGGCTGAGGGACCGCCCCTCCCCCCCGATTGCACAAATTTTTGTGCACCAGGCCTCTAGTATGTAATAAAAGGCTAATGTGCAAATTGTCCCCTTGATTGGCAGTTCGACTGGGAGTTCATCCAGGAGTTCAACCAGGGGGTGGGGTCAACCACCCAACCACCGGCAGCCTGTCCCCGGGGCCAGCCCCCCCTCCGATCGCCCGCCCCACCCTGATCAGGTGCAGGGCTGGCCTGCCAAACCACCTCTGGCCTCTCCCACAGGCTGGTATGGCCCAGTTGGCCCCAATCAGGGTGGGCCGGCCCGACCCCATCTGTGCACAAATTCATACACCAGGCCTCTAGTGCATCTATAAAAAAGAAGGATGGATCTTTTGTGCTTTGGGACAGCATAGATGGACCTGGAGAGTATTTTGTTAAGCAAAAGAATCCAGTCAGAGAAAGACAAATATGTTATTTCACTTACATGTGGAATCTAATTAACAAAATAAATTGATGAAAAAAATAGTTCCAGAAGCATGGATATATGGAACATATTGATGGATCTCAGAGGGGAGGAGGTGGGGACAGGAAGAGATTGAACAGATCAGAGAACATATATGCAGTTATAACCCATGGACACAGACAATAATGGGGTAGGGCCTGGGTGGAGAAGAGTAAGAGGGATGGGGAATGGGGGACATCTGTAATACTGTCAACATAAAGAAATAAAATTTAAAAAATGATTTTGAAGCAACATAGCCATCAAAAGTTCTCAAAACATTTAATGATTTTATTTTATACTAGAGGCCCAGTGCGCGATTGCATGTGTGAGGAGACGCCCAGCCTCCCACCATGTGAGGAGGCAGCCCACGGGCCGCCGTGGGTCGCCAGGACCTGCACCTAACTTCCGCCCCAGGCCTCCTCTGCACCCCTGCCTGTGTCCACTCTGGGGCTGCCCGAGCCGCCGTGGCGGCTTGGCCAGCCCCAGAACCCCCACTCCCCTGGCCCCCCGCCTGTGTCCTCTCCGGGCCTCACCTGCGCACACAACCTCCTCCTGTCTGGTCATCCTGTTGCAGCATCCCGGCCTAATTTGCATATTACCTCTTTATATATTAAGATTACAGATTGAATATTTCACAGTCAGTGTAAAATCTTACCCATTTGAAGAAATCTCCATTGTTGCTTTTATTTTTTAATTACTTAAATATTTACTTTTAAGTTAAAAAGCTGCATTAATTTTAATCTATTTAATGCAATTATTAAGTGATTGATTCTTTATCAAGATAATGTATTTATTTTTATTTATTGTTGATAGTATTACAGATGTCCCCCATTTTCCCTCTTTTGTCCCCCTCCACCCAGCTCCCACCCCACCCCGGGCCTTCCTCACACTATCATCTTTGCCCATGAGTTATGCATATATGCATTAAAACCCATTGTGACCTGTACAATTGAAATATAGTCACATGACAAACATCAGGGGAAACACTGTTAAAATTAGAATTCCTGATTTTTCTTGGAAAAATATAGTTAAGATTAATTCAGTAATCAATAATTTGCCAAAACTACAGAACAAAAATAGTAGCAAGTAAAAATATAAAATAGAAATGAATTACAAAATCTAAAATTGAAACATAGTAAACATCATTTACAAAGTTGCAATTACTTTTATATAGAATCTCATTACATTTTAATATGCAAATTTAATATCATAAACAAAAATAAAATAGCATATTAAGTGTATGTCACATTACAAAAATAATGGATGCTGTCTTTTAATAAGGCATAATTCATAATTATTGAATGAACCTATAATAAAATATATTAGAAGAATTTTACCCTTTATTTGCAACTCACAATACCACAATAGTATGAAGAGGTTTATTTTAGTAGTAAGCACAATCAATTGTTGAAAGTAGTGGCCAGATATTTACTTTGAATTCTGACATCTTACATAATCTAAAAATTTTCAAGTATTATAAAGGCCTTATTGTAAATTTTATAGATAACAAAATTATAAAAATATTTAGTATTCATATGTATATCTTTTAGTAAACATTAATTTATAGGTATTTAATAAGGATAAATGTTGAAAAATAAGGTTTCATACCTATATGAGTATAGTGTTTTCTCTACAATTATGTTCTGAAAAGTCAACTGAAATTAACAAAAGTATAATATTACTAGAGGCCCAGTGCACAAAAATTTGTGCATTCAGGGGGGTCCCTCAGCCCGGCCTGTGCCCTCTCACAGTCTGGGACCCCTCAGGGGATGACCATCTGCTGGCTGAGGCCTGCTCCCCTGGGGATTGGGCCTAAGCTGGCAGTCAGACATCCCTCTGGCAACCCAGCAGCCCTCGGGGGATGTTCACTTGCCAGCGGGAAGCAGACCGAAGCTGCAGTCGGACAGCCTTAGCACTGCTGAGGAGGCAGGAGAGGCTCCTACCACCACCGCTGTACTGGCAGCCATCAGCCTGGCTTGTGGCTGAGCAGAGCTCCCCCATGTGGGAGCGCACTGACCACCAGGGGGCAGCTCCTGTATTGAGTGTCTGCCACCTGGTGGTCAGTGTGTGTCATAGTGACCAGTCATTCCCAGTCTTTCTGCTGTTAGGGTCAGTTTGCATATTACCCTTTTACTATATAGGATAGAGGCCTGCTGCATGGGTGGGGGCCGGCTGGTTTGCCCTGAATGGTGTCCCGGATCAGGGTGGGGGTCCCGCTTGGGTGCCTGGCCAGCCTCGGTGAGGGGCTGAGGGCTGTTTTCAGGCTGCCCACACTCCCTTCAGGTTGGGAGTCCCCACTGGGGTGCCTGGCCAGCCTGGATGAGGGGCTGAGGGCTGTTTTCAGGCGGGCCAAGCCTTCAACTGAAGCTCCCAGTCTCTCCTTTTTTTCTTTTTTTTTTATTCTGGGATTTATTTACCTTCTGTAATTGAAACTTTGTTGCAGCTCCAGCTCCCATGCCGGCTGTCTGAAAGCAGGTCTCTGGGGTTTTTTTCACTTCTATAATTGAAACATAGTTGCATTTTGGAGCTGTTGCTTTCAGGCTCAGAGCCAGGCGCAGCAGGTGGGGAAACTTGGCTTCCTCCATCGCCGGGGCAATAAAGCCTCATGTTCGCTTCAGCTGCGTGGCTGCCGGCCGCCATCTTGGTTGGCAGTTAATTTGCATATCACCCTGATTAGCCAATGGGAAGCGTAGCGGAGGTATGGTTAATTACCATGTTTGTCTATTATTAGATAGGATTATCCACTATTTCACTCCCAAGATGACCAGGAATGGTTTCAGCTTTTTGGAAGAATTAAATAAGTTTTCATGAGATTTGCCTCAAGGGGAGGGCAGAGTGACAGGAAAGGATAGAGTGAGTAAGAGTAATAAAAAAGGGAAATCTCTTCCATTTATCTAATAATAGTAATTTCTATAGATTTGTATACATAATGCACTAGGTATAAATTTTAAATTGTGTGTACTAATAGTAAGAAAATATTCAACAAATTAGATTTTTTTGTATTTAACGTTTTGTTATCTGGTTAAGTGTGTCTGTGTATGTGTGTGCATGTGTGTGTGCAATCTTTGAATGCAAGAGCTACAAATGCCAATTAATGCAGTTACATTTTATCAGTGACCACGTACTTCAAACATATGTTGCCATCATTCAGATTATTTTCTGAAATGGCAAATAACTTCGGTCAAAATTCCAAAGAGAGCCATCCGTGTCTTCACTTATTCAACATTAAATTTTTTAAAACATCAGTATATGTTAAAATGATGCAAAAATGTGTTATTGTTTTATGTAAAATGTAATCAGATGCTAAAACATATATGACCTCATGATTTTCTACGGTACTTTCAAAATGTGAGGACACAGACCTCTTCATTATATGTCAACAACACGTGTTTTGAACATGTAGCATCAATAGCATCTGCCTGTAACATTCACACAAACATGACATCCGAACTTGACTCCATGAATTTCTAAAATGCATCTTGTGGGAAATACTGTCCCCACTGAGAAGCACATCTGGATTCTGAGTTTCATTGTGATTGACAATGAGTATTAGCTTATTTCCAGTAAGTAATTGTATCTGAACATCATTCTATATAAGGCAGTGCAAAATAACATGTATATGTTCAAAATATAATAATACATATAATCATATACATTTATATTGACACAGTTTTTGTTTTGAAAACTCAAATATGTTACCACATAGGTCCATTATATTTCAGATATGCACAGCCTGAAAAATGACACAAAGCATGAGAAACAAACAACAAATAAAGAATAGAAAAGAAACTAATAGCAATAATTCTCAGTTTTTACACTTTAAAAAATCATAATTTTAAAATAGTATGACTTTGTTTCATTTTTATGAATGTTTTAGATCGTTGTAAAGCTTGTTAGCAATAGAACTAATTTTAGTAAAATAATATAATTAATATTGCATTTTTATTTCATTATATACTTCTCGATAAACTACAAAATTGTAGACAGTAGGTTTTTTTAGTGTTAATTAGCTGAGAGGAGACTTGAATTGGGTCTTTGCCCACATTGGTATTGGAGATGGGAGGGAGTAATTTCAAAAAGGACACAAAGGATCCCGAGCCTCCTTTGCCGGTGTCTGCCATTCTGCCAAAAGCAAGACTGTTGCTGTTGAAAAAACTGGCATTGCCTATAAGCCTCCCACTAAAAGGAAAACCTGGAATCAGAGCCTCTACTCTTCTCTCAATAAACTAAAAGAACAGTGATTATTGCAATTTCTTTATGGCACAGGCCACAGGCAGAGCAGAACAAAGACTAATGTTCCCTTGCACAGTAATGGGATGGTGCTCTGTTTAGAGGACAGGGCCAAATCTTTCCAAATAGGGCAACTATTTTTTCTTCAATGTGCCATTAGGCTGTCACCACAGAGAGAAAATCATGCTTTGGACAGAATAGACTACCTACCATGAAGGAAGACAGCTGATGTGTAGCTCTCAATTAAGTAAGCTTTGGAATAGAATTTAGTTTGTCTCCATTGATTAGCATTCATAAGACACCTTGCGCCTTTACATCTTTGCAAGTGTAAATACCCATATGCTCCTGACTAAGATTTCTGATGTTACAGCGGAATGAGAATTTTGGAAGGAATCACAGAGCAACATTTTATGCTGTGAATAGGGGGTGATTTGCCAAAAAGTAAGAAAGTTGTATGATTTCAAATTCGAAGGCTTCAAGGTGAGGGTAGAGAGACAGAGAAAGAAAGAGAAAGAATGTAAGTGTGAACATTTACAAAAAAGAATGATATAATGAGTAGAAATGGTATTTATGGCTATACATATCTCTGGGTGGCATTAAGTTTTGAACTATTTTTCCTTATGCAAAACAATAAAAAGTGTAATTGTGTGAGAACTTCAAACTTTGTTCTTTCTTTCATTTTTCTTCAGTCCTCTACTTTCAGTATATAATTTTTATATATGCATGTTCCCTTTAAAAAAATACATGGAATTTGTATTTGTTAAAAGAGAAATGGTAGCTGGAGGATCTTTTTGTTTATTTCCTTCAGCGGTAGGGGCCATTATTCCTGAGTTAATTAGGATTGAAAATGCCCAATGACCTTGAGTGGCAGCAGAGATGTCTCATCTCACCTATGACAGATACTAGAAGGAAATATACTTAAGAGGTAGAAAGTTTAACCTTCATTATGCTCTTGAAAGGAGCAAAGAGAAAAACAATGGACCCATCCACACTTGGGTTACAGAAAATATTATGTAAAATTCTCCTCAAATCCCATGGTCACATTATACAAAATTTATGATTAAGGTCATAGTCACCTGCCATGTCTAATCCTCTTTTTCTCACAACTCTGGACATTTTGCGCTATAATTATTCTGACCCCAGAGCATAACCTCTCTATTTTTCCACCTTTTATTTCCTTTTACATTCCTTGTCTTTCCCCTTAGAAAAAGCAAAAATAATAACAAAACTTCCTTCCTTCTTTCCTCCTTTCCTCCCAATTTACTTTTTTGTAATCAGGAATCAATGTTCATATTTTTCTATTCATTAGGTTAGCATAAATTTTATTTTGATAACTCAATATGAAAGTGTACTTACAGGCATTGTGATATCACTGCTCAGGGGATGGGTGAAGTATATTGACAAGAGAACTACAAGAAGGTTAGCAGGGAGCACGAACTCATGGGTTTGCAGATGTAAGGGCAAGGGCAGGCGTTTCTGCCACCACGGGCTAAATGCAGTCTAAGAGGCACCGCACCAGGGGCATGGGTTCAGCATCTTCCCATACGGACAAGAAGTCTTTCATGAGAATCTGAGTGAACCAATTCAGGAAATGGTACACTCTCAGTACCAGCCTTATAAGTTACAGGTTGCAAAGCTTTCATGGAACATCTTCATATACTTAGTTGCAACAAGAGACATATAAGTATACATATGTAATAGATTGAATACTTAAAATAAGTAGTACCAATACTTTTATTAATAAAGATAAATCACTGGTATTGATTAAATACTTAATACATGTTAGCCATAGTGATAAATGCTTTATAAAGATTAGGTACTTCAACTTCACAAATCTATGACCGGAGGCCACAATAGATCCATGACTAGAGCCACAATACCACATATAAGCAGTTTGGAAAATAATATTCATTTTTAAGTACCAAAATGCCGTGCGTTAGATTTTCCTGTAGCATACAGCTTCTCAGTTTATGAATAAGTGTTTCTCACAGATGGAAAATTAGCCGGTGTAATCGCCTGCCTGCTCCTTGGTCATGATCCACACGAATTCTGTCTGAGCCAAACTTCAAGTCTCCAGCCTTCCCAATTCCTCAGTCACCTCAAGACTGAGTGAGTCCATCAGGGAGACTCTGCTACACACAAAACCAATTTATAAAAATGCTGAGGAACATCTTTCCTTGTAGCTACTATTCACTTTACTAAGAAGGAGAAGTACGGTCTTGCAGGCATGCCGCATTACTCTCCTGTAAAATTTCACAGAGTCCACATGTGTACATACTGCAGCTGAGCCAGTTCTTTTTGGGGGGTGTACAGTAGCACCTTTATGTTTGTCAAAATACACAATGTGAGCTTTTCCTAGAGATTAGACCCAGATACCTATCTGAGTAGTTTGTTGCTGACTTAATCACAAGGAAAGATAAATTTTAAGGTTTAGAGCTTTGGATGACTTCTAAACATGAAGATTTGGAAAAGTCTAGTGATTGTCTTCACTTGTACATTAGGATCTATTATTCTTGGATGTATTAGTGTCAGATATATAGCAAAGTGGTTAGAACATAATTTACAGAGTGGTCCCTCACTTCTTCAAGTATCCAGTTGGTCCCATATCTATTTATCTTAATATTGTTGATTATATTCCCTATGCTGTAATCTACATTCTTGTGGCTATTCTGCCACTAACAATTTGTACTGCTTAACGGTCCCCTTTTTCATCCATCCCTCAACCCTCTTCCTCTCTGATAGATGTCAGTCTGTTCTCTGTATCTCTGGTTCCTAAAAATAATAATAATAATAATTAAAAGTGGAACTTTCCTATGACCCAGTGATCCCACTTCTGAGACTATATCCAAACAAACCCAAAACACTAATTTGAATATATGCACCCCTATGTTCATTGCAGTGTTATTTACAATAACCAAGATTTGGAAGCAACCCAAGTGCTCATCAGATGAGTGGATAAAAATGTTGTGTACACAATGAAATAACAAATGTTGGAGAGGTTGTGGAAAAAAGGGAGCCTTCATTCACAGCTTTTGGGAATAGACTGGTACAACCACTATGGAAAGCAGTCTTGTAATTCCTCAAAAAATTAAGAATAGAGCTACCAGCAATCCCACTCCTGGGTATATACTCAAAATCATGTATCTGCAAAGATATATGCACCCATATGTTCATTGCAACATTAATCACAGTTGCCAAGACTTGGAAAAGTATCCTGTGATAGAGGACTGAATAAAGAAGATGTGAGATATATATATATATATATATATATATATATATATATATATATATATATATATATATAATGGAATACTATTCAGCCATAAGAAAGGATGATATAGTGCCAGTTGCAACCACATGGATGGACCTTGAAAACATTATGCTAAGTGAAATAAGTTGGTGAGAAAAAGCTCAGAATGATATGATTTCATTCATATGTGGGATATAAAACTGAAATTCATGAACACAAATAGCAGTGTGGTGGTTGCCAAAGGGAAGGAGGTGGGAGGAGAAGGGGGTCCTCATATGATGTTACAGGAGATTTGACTCTGGGTGGTGGTGTGCATACGGTGCAATTTACAGACCTTGTAACATAGAAACCCGCACATGAAGTCTATATGTCCATACTGACCAATATCACTCCAATCAATTTAATAAAAAAAAAGGAAATCTTACCATTTGCAGCAGCATAGATGGACTGGAGAGCATTATGCTAAGTGAAATAAGACTGTCAGAGAAAGGCAAGTACCATATGGTTTCATTCAACTATTATCAGCTGGCAACTGATCTAGCACCAGGAGGGGACATAGTGTTCTGTTGTTCAGTGATAGTCGTATGGAACACCAATATCCAAAAAAAAAATCACCCCATAATCATGATGGACAGAGACAGAATAAGACAAAGCAGAAGTCATGCATAAACAGTGATAAAAGGAGAACGTGGTCAAAACTAAAAAACTGACTGACCGTGTATCTTTCTTGCCTACCTTCTTTACCAAATCCAGCATCAGCCCTGTGTCAATACACCCATTCCTCCACAAAAAACAGGAGTATTGACCCATCTTTCTGGAAGTTCTTAACCTAAAGCAAAATCATGCTTCCTTAACCCTGTCACCAATACCATTTAACACAAGACCAAATCTCCTTGACATATTTTCAAGATGCTCCATGACATCTCAGGTGTGTTCCTGTTCTTGAGTGGTGGGAATTTGCTATCAACTGAATTCTTGTGTTTAAATTCTAACCCCCAAGGTGATGGTATTAGGAGATGAGCCTTCTTAAATTATGAAGGTAGAGACCTCATGAATGGAATTAGTGCCCTTACAAAAGACACCCTGCAGAGTTTCCTGGGCCCTTCTGCCATGTGAAAATACAGTAAAAAGACAGCTCTCTCTATAAATAAGAATGTAGGCTCTTACCAGACACTAAGTCAAGCCTCCAGAACTGTGAGAATATATTTCTGTTGTGTATAAGCCACCCAGTGTATGGTATTTAGTTATCTATAATAATAAAAGCATAATATGCTAATTAGAATGGACAGCTGAACAACCTTCTGGACATCATTCTCACTTTAAGGTTTTAATGACTGTGTCATGAGTTGTTTATCCTTTAACAAACCATGTTGCTCTGATCAAATATCCTCAATTTTATAGGTTATTGAAATGAGTCCAAGAATAACAATAGAAAAAACTTAGGTTTTGATATAATAATTTCATAATCTTGAAAAAATTCTATTTCAGTAGATTTTGGTAAAATCACTCAGCTGAGGACTATAGGTTTTAAGTACATTACTGTATATTCATGGACTATGTTTTGCTTATAAAATCTGGGGAAAGACCCACTTATGCTTCCTGGTTATTTTTATTGATACTATTGGCTATTTTCACTATTACTATATCAGAATAGCAATCTCCTTTTACATTAAGAGTGATGCCAGGTCCCTTCCGCAACACTTACCATATTCTCCACCTTATCTCTAATATTCTGAATTCAAATGCTGGATTCAAGTACCTGAGGTTATCAGACTAAGTCTTCTTAGGTTCTAACAAAACACACAAGTAACAAACCACAAAAACAGCAGATATGAGTTAGACTACTTCAACTAACTTAAATAAAAAGGAACTATTGGACACCTTGTTTGTCACCAGGTGAAATTTTGTAAGAATTATGGTCTTAGGTACAAAAGTAAAATTAAGGCAGTATCACTATGTATATTTTCTTTTAGCTGTAATAATGATTATTTGAAGATCCATTGCATCATGATGACTTTATTATTTTCATTGCTCTTCACTGAATGTGAAGTCTGGGATACCTCCATATATGTAAGTACATATTGAAACAAGCACAGACTGGCTTCAGTGTATCTTGGAAATATCTTTTAGGTCTCTACTTGTCTTCATTTTTCCTGTTCTTGCCCATTATCTCTTTTCTAGCTTCTTAAAGTAGACCCTTAAATGGACTCTCAGGTTTCAATCTTACTCTACTATTATTGATTTTTATTTCATCTTCTGTTACCTTTCTAAAATACATATCTGGT
>NW_005872765.1:17283-19301 GCF_000147115.1 Myotis lucifugus | reverse complement strand
CTACTGTCTGTGTCCATTGGTTAGACCAGTGGTTGGCAAACTCATTAGTCAACAGAGCCAAATATCAACAATACAACGATTGAAATTTCTTTTGAGAGCCAAATTTTTTAAACTTAAACTATATAGGTAGGTACATTGTTATTAACTTAATTAGGGTACTCCTAAGCTGGCCTTTGCTAAAAACGTCCTCAATCTGATTGAGGTACGTTCACTGAGGTCAACCCCTTCCAACTCTCCCATCCACACTCATCTTGTATACTTGTTTCATCTATCTCCTTTCGTTCATCCTCTCTATATGTTCAAACAATCTCAACATACCTTTCTCAATCCTCGACACTACATCTTCTTTCACTCCATAACATTCCCTAAAATTAACTTAATAAACTTTACTTAAAGTTTTAAGTCTTAGTTACACTATAGGTACATTCAATAAAACTTGATATCATACTTAGTAACAATATTATTTATTGATAAAATTAAATTCCTTACAATTTACCTTACAATATCCATAAAATTAAATCATGACAATGACTGACAAACACTAATGTGAACAATAGCCTTGCATCTCCTTGGAAGGTTTGTATGTTGTTGTTTTTAATTTTAGGCATGATTCCAGGTTCTCATCAATAAGACAATATCTCAACTTACTCTTGATAAGGTTCATGCTTGAAAATGATTGTTCGCATAAATATATAGACCCGAATAAGGAAAGAACAGCAAACGCTAGTTTTTTCAGTTGATTATATGAGTCAGGAATACTATTCCAGGTGTCAAAAATCAACATATCTTCCTTCTCCAGGTCTTTCAAAGCAGACCACTTGTGCTGTGAACTAAGTTTACATTTGTTTTTCTCCAATATTTCTATATCAGCACAAAGACGTTCAAATTTTGAGCTCCACAGTTCTTGGTTTTTTAAATCCAGCAATTGCATTTCAAAGTTGCCAATGTCAATATTAAAGGGAGAAAAATTTAATTCTGTTACAGTAGCATTGAGAGGTTTTTTAACAAAGGCTAACGTCGCTTTGCTGTTTCTGAATTCCTGAAACCTGTTGAGAAAATCTTCCCTAATATTTAAAAGTATTGTTTTGAAATAGCAAATGTCAATATCAAAATTATTTTCTTGGCGATGTTTCAACAGGCTTGGAAAGTGAATCAAAGTTTCTCTTTCAAAATCTTGAGCAAAAAGAGAAAATTTGTTTTTGAATGAAATAACTTCTTCTAACATCAAAAAAACTGTGTTTCCTTTCCCCTGTAGTATACAATTAAGCTAATTTAGATGAGACGTAACGTCTACCATGAAATAAAATTTTTGGATCCACTGATCGTTCGTCAGTTCTGGATAGTGAACAGCCTTCTCAAGGAGAAATGCTTTAATTTCTGTTAATAAGGAAGTGAAACATTTCAAAACGTTTCCTCTTGATAACCAACGTACTTTGTTATGCAGCAGAAGATCTGCGTACTCACTCTCCATTTCAACTAAAAATTCTTTAAATTGGCGATGGTTAAGAGCTTTAGCTATAATGAAGTTGATAATCTTAATCACCAATTCCATAACTTTGCAAATTTCTTTTGGAAATGTCTGCGCACAGAGCGCTTCTTGATGAATGATGCAATGGTAAGTAAGTATCTCGTGATTGATTTTTTCTTTCAAAATAGCAACAAACCCGTTTCTTACGCCGGTCATACTTTTCGACCCGTCTGTTGAAATTGAGACAATTTTATCGAGTGGAATATGATGTTTTTCAATGCACTCAATTACAGCATTTGCTATATCCTCTCCACGTGTTTGACCTTTGAGTGGCAATAATCCTAAAAGTTCTTCTTTAGGACCTGTAGATGAAATAATCGTACAAAAAGTGAAACTTGCGCTGTATCATTTATGTCACAAGACTCGCCAACTGCTATTGATAAAACTGAAACCAATTTAAGATCAGTAGGCCATTTAAATTTTGAATAAATGCAAAAGTCTCGGTCCATTCAACTTTAAATTCATGGTTTTCGTCTTCCGTTTTTCTTTG